>NW_024533720.1:30000-34634 GCF_016097555.1 Gigantopelta aegis | reverse complement strand
GTCCTTAACCTATGTTAAACGCTATAAACCGTAAAAAAGGTGGTGAGGCGTCGTTAAATAAAAATATATCATTTCTTCCTTCGATTGAGACATACCATAGTTTGACATCAAATAGCTGATGTATTTTTCGTACTGGGGTGTCGTTAAACATCTATCTTATTCTATTGGGACAGACATAAGAGTATAACAGTTTAATATTTACAACATATTTTAACTTTTTTTTATTAAATAATTTCTGGATAATATTTTGCCGTCGATATTTAAGTACGTCTATTCATGTATAATATGTTATGTTGTTTTGGGGGTTCTTTTTCTTTTGTTTGCTTGTATGTGTTTTTTTGTTTTTGGTTGTATTTATTTGTTTTTGTTTGTTTGTTTGTTTCTTGCTGTTTGCTTTGTTTTGTTTTGTTTTGTTTGTGGTTTTTTGTGTGTTTTTTGTTGTTTTTGGGTTTGTTTGTTTTGGTTGTTTGTTTTTATGTTGTTGTTTTTTTTGGGGGTAGTGACGTTACGGTAGCTTTTCTAGTAAGGTGATATATAACATATGCGTATTATATGTCATGTCGCTATCAAGTATCTCCAGTTTGTTTATTTGCCGGTTCAGGTGTTTTTTCTCTTTCCTCTTGTTCTCCTTCATTGTCTTACTCTTCTTCGTGTATCGGTCTCCTCCGTCTGAGTCTTTCTTTGTATCTTGAAAATGGTATTCGAATATTCGATGGAAAATAATTCAAATACCAACTTAATCTGCCCTATTTTTATGTCCGATTCTCTCTCTCTCTCTCTCAATCTCTCTCTCTCTCTCTCTCTCTCTCTCTCTCTCTCTCTCTCTCTCTCTCTCTCTCCTTCTCCTTCTATGTCATCTTCTTCTGTTATCTCCTGCCTTTCTTTCTTTATCTCTCTCCATCAGATTTCGAAGTAACCGTATGTTAGAAACTCAATTGTTTTTGTAGGCAGTTTACCTTGTATTGGGGTGTCGTAAAACAAATAATAATTTATTTTAGAGCACAAACCCAGCAGCTGCTAGTCACATGCCTAATGTTCATTTGTTCGTGTAGCCATGCCCCATATCCGTATCAATGTTTACAGTTCACAAAGTTCACAGTTAAATAATGTATAGAACAATTGCAAATGCAGATCGACTGGTAGTAATATGTGACATGTTTTTACTTTTGAAGATACTGGTTTTTGCTTCAAATAATTAAAACTTCGGCAAGGTACCTTGCAGGTTGAAACCAAAATTGGGTATAATATAAAAGGCAACCTTGTTCTCCTTCTTTTTCTTCTTCCTTTTCTTCTCCATCTGAGACTCTGTAGCCTTTCCTCATATCCGTATCAATGTTTAAAGGTCACAGTCAAATAATGTGTAGAGCAACTGACTAGTAATAATATGTGACATGTTTTTACTTGAGTAGATACTGATTGTGCATTGTGCTCTCAACTTTAGATAGCGTTCTTACGGGCCGGCCTTATAAACTGTGATGGATGTGGGTGGAGTGGTATCAGTCCTCTAAACGTCGATGAGAAGAAATACACACTATCATATCAGCAGAAATAACCCATGTGGAATAACTGTATACTGTTGGGTTAGGCTTGATACAAAGGACACATTTTCGTTTACATAATGAACATAAAAAAACACTTTATGTTTACTTTTCGAAATCCCAAGAATATTTGTACAACTTATTATGGGTATTCTAGTTGTATTTTTATCTGGCAGGCACCTGTATGTCAGGGAAATATGGTTTGGATTGTAGCTACACCTGTCACTGTGACGCTGCCGACTGCAATGACGTCACCGGGTGTTCTGGTAGTTGCCAGGAAAGATGGTCAGGACCAACATGCACTAAAGGTAAAATAATTATCTGATGATTGTCTCTAAAAGAATAATATGAGTTAAGGGCCAATTTCGTGACGTCATAATAATGTTAATTTTGAAAAAGACAAAAATGCTGAAAGATGTCAGTGGCAAAATTAAATAACTGAACTGTTGGTGTGCTTTTATTTAAGAAATTTGTTTAACTTATTTTTATTTTACATTCCCGTTTTTTTTAAATTTATTAAACTCATTTAATGAACATTTTAAATTCTCGATTTTGATCGCAAGTTGCCGTATCAGGACTACATGGAAATGTGAATTTCACAAAGCACGACTGCTTAATCAGAATAAAGTAGTGACGTCACAAGTGTGCCATAACAATATTTCTTACACACACGTTGGTGAGAACATTATGTGTTGTTTACACATGTACGTGTGTTAACAATTTCAAGACATACGACTGGCTTTTCTTAGGTGATGACCAGGTCATCAGTGCCATACGTCCAGTAACAAAAAAACAACAACCCCCCAAAAAAAACCACAAAAAAAACAACAACAACAAAACACACAACAAACAAACAACAACAAAAAACCCAACAAAAAACCCCCAAACAAATGCGATCGAATTCGATTACACCGTGACGTATAGTTAACCTGACAATCATGTGTCTGTGACGTGCAAGTCAGCTACAAATGCAAAGGCCTGTAAATAACTTTTAGTTCAAAAACATGTTAAAAGTTGCTTAAAATCAGTTTTTTGAGGATATGTAAGAAATTGGTTTAACGTGCAACACTGTTGAATGATTAATCAGTGGCCTTGTCGGTACAAAATATGACGTCATTACGACTCAAACAAAATTACGTCACATAGTTTAAAGAGTTTGCGTTTATGACTTTCTATTTTCGTTGTTAAATTTGTAATAACATTTCATTTTAATACATTTCATTATAAATGTTTTTAACTGAATAAATATAACTTCTTTTTTCATTAAGTTAAAGCAATACTCAGAACAGTATGTAAAAAAACATATTACACGACTGGCCGTTAGATACCAATTATCTTACAACGAGTTGTGAAACGTACCTAAAGAGCAAAAGCGAGTTGGGTACGTTTCTAAACAACAAGTTGTCTATAAATTGTTATCACACGTATTTGTGTTATGAAACATACCGAGTGTTGTATTACATCAACAGGTGTGTAGGAAAATTGTTTATATTTCTATAATTAATATACATAAAAGTGTAGGCCTACGTATATCGAAAATAAAAGGCTTTTAGGGAGAAATTTTAGCTGGGGTAATAATAAACAGAATAACAAACTCGCTATCAGTTATTATCGTGCAATAATGATCGTAAAAAATTCGTTCCAAGTAAAACGTATTTCACGAGTGACATAAATTTGTTAATAGCTGGCAATTTCTTTATTATCCTAAATGTGTCTCATATTGCATAAACGTTGTGGGTTCCAAATGTTCAATGCGCTTAGTGGGTGGGATTCATACCGATGATATCGTGTGGTATTTCAGTGTTTTATAAAACTGTTCTTATGCATTATATGTATACCGTGCCAGCATTAGAGAGAAAACATCCAGTATTCAGTAATTCTTTCCAAGATATTTACAGCTTTTCACCAGCTCTAAATTCATGAATTAGTGATTTTTAAAAAACAAACAAACTTGTTTTATCAACTATCTGTCACGGAAATGTATTAGTATGCACAGGCATACGAAGAAACAGTTTACAGACATTCTGACAGTTGCAGAATAAGTTGTGTATGCTTATGAAAATATAGGTTTTCAAACATACATTACTGAGTCCAACTATATATTTTAATAACTTAAAACGATATTATAATGTTAATTGTATGCATATTTTAATTTGGCAGCTAAACATTATTATGTTGTATAGGTAGTATACTGTATTACATGCCAATGATATTTCAGAAAATATAGCTTTACAGAAAACTGCCTACCAGAGTTCATACACCACAGGGTACACGCATGTCGCTGTGATTGCTGTAAATGGCGACCGCCGCGCTAATGGAGGAGGAGTCTGTATAATAACTGATGTTAATAAGCCATACACGTGGTGGGAAGTAGACTTGGGAAGAGACTACTACATACACAAACTAGATATTTACTTCCGCACCGACTGTAAGTATTTCCACATTATAGGCAGACTATGCCTGCCTAAACCTGAATTTGGTTTACATGTTTTTACACAGTACGTATATAACAATAAATATTAGTGTATATCTTTATGTTACAGGAATAACATCGACACATGCTTATTCTCCACAGCATTCATATTAATAATTATTCATACTAATAGCTATGTGTATTGATAATTACTTAAATCAAACATGTTTGGGCATGTAGTAAGATAACGAAATAAACGTTGTAGAAAATGTTCATTGTATTTCGTGATGTGTAAGGACAAATAAAGATGGAAATTAATAAAACAAAACCAAACATTATGCTGCTTTATATGTAGAACAAGACAACCGCACCAGCCTCGTATCTTAAACTTAAACAAACTGTCTCGTATAATATGTTTCTATTCTAACATGTTTCCTAAGCTGGATAAAAATTACTAATGGATGACTATAACGTGTATCTAGTCTTTAAATTAAATCGGTCAAAACCGATTTGTATTCATTAAAATACAATTTTTTTTTTACAAGAAAATAAAATTCAGTTTGGGCTACTACCACTACGTCAAAGTCAATGTCGCTTGGACAGTGTATAAAATGCTTAAATGTTTCAGTCGTTTTACCAACCGTCTGAAATATCAGGCCATTTATTTGACAAATTGACACAAA
>NW_024533720.1:0-22500 GCF_016097555.1 Gigantopelta aegis | reverse complement strand
CATTTATTGAGGGGTTATAACCATTTATTATCATGTTAAATTATATAGGTTCAGTTTCGACTGTAGCGTTATATGCGTTGACACTATGTTATGATATATATTGCGGGTGGTAGGCTGTGGTTCGACGATGAATAATGTTCAGCGCACCCGTAATGCCATCAACCACATCATTGTTAAATTCACGACCCTGATCGCTAATGAGCTTGTGGGGGAAACCGAAACTACAAATGAAATCATGAACATGAATTACGTGCTATAAATATGATACGTACAAATTATGACAATTTCCATGTTTAACGAAACCCCACCAATGACAGACAGCCACATCGGCAAGTGTGTTCCTGTCACGGGGATTCTATAATACCCGTAACTGAATAAAACACGATTGTCCAAATATCTCTCCTAACTGTATATCTATTAGATCTCTCTGTAACAGGCTGTTATATACCCGCTTTGGCTCGTCTAGGTATGATCAGAGATACGATCTTATATAAAGTATATATTATTATAGCACGTTTAGTTCACTAGAAAACACAACAAAAACACAATACACTTTGGAATCTGTATTAATCTACGCTGACAAATGTACAGCCGTAGTAGTTAATTAATAACAACAATAATAACAACCCAGAACTGATCACTTAATTAGTTAATCTCTAGGTGTCTAGTTACACAATATGCGAATCACTTCACCGTGACACAACACCCACACGTGTGATAATTGAGAAACGCTTCTAGGGGAACTTAATTAATAAAGGAATTACAACACTATTCCTAACTGGTTAATTTTTAATTAACCCTTACTACTCGTTCAGTAACGTGTGATAATTGAGAAACGCTTCCAGGGGAACTTAATTAATAAAGGAATTACAGCTCTATTCCTAACGGGTTAATTTCTAATTAACCCTAACTACTCATTCAATAACCTTGTAACACAGAATTAATACTGGTACCTATCACAATAAAGACAATAACCTACAGTTTACCTAGGTCTTCTAGGATGACTGGCTAAGCTTTATATTACCAAATACTCGTATAATGTTAGAACAGTAAGACTACGATTTACTTCGTCAGATGACCGAAGACACTGTCTAAAGAATATTGGTATAATACAGTATTAAAATATTTAAAGTCACATCAATCACATCAAGGTTATACACAGAGCAGAAAATATATAATTACCAAAGTCCCGTCTGAACTAATATAGATCGTTCAGTGGACGACGTCCGTGATCCCCTGGAGCCTTCCTAGTCTCCTCATAACTCTAAAACACTCGCTATTTATTATAAATCGAAATATCGCCTGGGGGTAAATCGCGGCACCGAATCTTATCATCTGATATTCCACCTCTACCAGAGTCGGTATATCTCTCTCTGATCGTCAGTCTGGCTGTCGCCAATCCGCGACCAATCCCCTAGCCATAAACAGCACTACCGGAGATATTACGTAACTACTAGCCACATGGCCTCCACACCTGCTCTGGGTGTGTATTAGGCGTACCGATCGAGGACTGTCGCGCAGAAGTATTACGTAACAAGTTGCCCACCTAGCTAAGTGAATTTGGAACTGCACACGGTCCTCTAACACAATTAATATCGCCACAGTTCCAAACAAAGCAAACATATGTAAATTATTATTTACATTCAAATAAACATACATTTTAAAACTTTAAAACGACATAAAGAGGTGTGGAAACATATCACATTATATATATATATATATATATATATATATATATATATATGTGTGTGTGTGTGTGTGTGTGTGTGTGTGTGTGTGTGTGTGTGTGTGTCCCTGTGTTCGTGTGTGTGAACTTGACAATAACTTGCTGCAAGTACATACCCAATGGGCTCGAATGCATGGCATTCAGAGCTTCATCAATAGCATCAGGTGTCATGAGAACTTTTCGCCAGTTTTCCTGCGTATTGGACGTTGAGCCACTATCAGGAAGGATGTCGATGGTCTTTTGTTTTTTTACTTTAAAAAACAATATTGTTTTATCAACCTGAAAATAAGCACTAATATCTTTTAAAAAAACACCAAAATATCTTAGGTGATTTATTTTAAATTATATCATAAATTGCACCTGTACCTTAAAGCATGTTAATTGCATTATCAAGCAAAGAGCACATATGGGTAGGGGTGAAAGTCTAGAAGTTTCAGGAATGAAATACAAGCGGATAAGGAGTACTAGGAATATAGGTATCACAGACTAAGCGTATTAGGAATAAAAGTCCCACGGACTAAGAGTACTAGGAATAAAAGTCCCACGGACTAAGATTACTAGGAATAAAAGTCCCACGGACTAAGAGTACTAGGAATAAAAGTCCCACGGACTAAGAGTACTAGGAATAAAAGTCCCACGGACTAAGAGTACTAGGAATAAAAGTCCCACGGACTAAGATTACTAGGAATAAAAGTCCCACGGACTAAGAGTACTAGGAATAAAAGTCCCACGGACTAAGAGTACTAGGAATAAAGGTCCCACGGACTAAGAGTACTAGGAATAAACGTACATCGGACTAAGAGTACTAGGAATAAAAGTCCCACGGACTAAGAGTACTAGGAATAAAAGTCCGACGGACTAAGAGTACTAGGAATAAAGGTCCCACGGACTAAGAGTACTAGGAATAAACGTCCATCGGACTAAGAGTACTAGGAATAAAAGTCCCACGGACTAAGAGTACTAGGAATAAAAGTCCCACGGACTAAGATTACTAGGAATAAAAGTCCCACGGACTAAGAGTACTAGGAATAAAAGTCCCACGGACTAAGAGTACTAGGAATAAAGGTCCCACGGACTAAGAGTACTAGGAATAAACGTCCATCGGACTAAGAGTACTAGGAATAAAAGTCCCACGGACTAAGAGTACTAGGAATAAAAGTCTGACGGACTAAGAGTACTAGGAATAAAGGTCCCACGGACTAAGAGTACTAGGAATAAACGTCCATCGGACTAAGAGTACTAGGAATAAAGGTCCCACGGACTAAGAGTACTAGGAATAAATGTCCCACGGACTAAGAGTACTAGGAATAAAGGTCCCACGGACTAAGAGTACTAGGAATACACGTCCATCGGACTTAATCTTCCAGGAGCACATGTCCCGCAGGCTAAAATTCCGAGGAATGGAAGTCCGACGGACAAAATATTTAAAATTATACGATGTACACGAAGTAACTTATATTAACTTACTTTGAAGTTGGCATTTGAAGTCCGTCGAATGGCACGCTTTTTCGAATGAGTTGTTCCTGTTTCATATTCTCCACTTTGTAAATATAGAAATATCTCTGAAATCTTCGGCTTGTTGCGTTTTTTATGGTCGTCCGACATATTGAATGCACGAACATGTTTGTACAAATTATCTGTTTTATATACGTTCGGCAGAAGCAAGATGCACGTACTTGTTCATCTTCCAATGAAAATGTAACACGGTTACAAACATGCGCTCACGTGTTAAATGGACTAGCCTATTGCTTTAAAAAAATTACTTGATTATAAAGGAAAAAGAATATGTGCGACATAGAGATTTGAACCAACAACAATCTGAATCTGAAACATACAATTTTTTTCTTTTTCTTGACTGAAACATACAATTATCCACAACACTACGAGAGAAGGCTGCCAGATTCCAAATTTTAACGCATGCCTTTCAGACAACTCGTGCACACCGTGAAATATAACACACGGACGTCTATTAATATGACGGACTAGTATTTCTGTCACTGCTGTAGAAGGAAGTTAAGTCCGGTAGGAATACAAGTCCTAGGCTTACTATATGTAAAAAATATAAAAATAAATCCGGAATGCAAGTCTGGGTAGAACTAATATTCCCATTGAATGCAAGTCCGATAGGACCATTGTTCCTAGGAACCGAGGTCCTACAGACCTCGGTTCCTACGCACTTGCGTTCCTTTTACACCGGCATTATGTGTAAACCGGCACAGTTTTAAAGTTCCGTTCAGCTACCGTTAATTTATTGGGAAACAAAATATCTGTCGACACCGGATGCCTTCTGTTCCGGACTTCGGATGCAAATAAAAGAACAAAAGAATCATTCATGTACTAATTAGCCGTTACACCGGCGCGCGATCTTGTCCCTATACTGACTTCAGCGGTATGAGAGCATACCTACTGTCTTCCAGTGGTCACCTTTTAACAATGACGGCAGTAATTAGGACTCCACAGAAAGTGTTATGAAATAATCGCGCCTCTTTGAATGCTTAACAAACAATGAACAAGATCTGTAGTAACGGGTGTAGGTAGCAAGATAAATCGTATTATTATTTGTATGTGTTCATACCTGCATTGCATCATACCTATCTGTCTAAGACAATACATTCAGATCCCTATTTTATGTGATATTAATCAATAAAATAATGTTATTTATTCTGCTTGTTGTTTTAAATGCTTCTGATCTGAACACATATTTTTATTACAATCAAATGTTAATATCTCACGTTCACAAATCGGGACTGAATTTGTGTCCTGCTTTTTACAGGTAGGTAGGTAACTAGATTAACGTGCTTATATACCACTTCTTCACCAATCGAGGTATCATTAGAGTAGATATACAGATGTGTTAAGACCAAAATGTCCAAACTAGTGTCTGTTAAGAATCAGCTGTTTTTCCAACAATCATTCTCTGCTGTCGGCATGTTGACCTACTAACAGAACGCCTGATGCTACGTCACAGGTCTGATGTGGGACAAATCGACTGAGCAGTGGGGTTTTTCCCCAAGCGTTTTACAAAAAGTCACTTTATTAATAACTAGGATGGTTGTTTTTTTTTTTTTTTTTTTTTTTTTTTTTTTAAATACTGTAATGTTTATGTATTTGTTTTATATACTGTGTATTAATAATGTGGACCTTTAAATGTCAATATACGCCTATGTTATACATTACCTCTATTCATTATTATTTTAACAGATAAAGCTCGGAGAAACGGTGTTCACATCTACAGCTCAACAGAAGCCAACCAAACGGATACGGACCATCTGTGTGGTGCGGCCACTATAAACAGTTCTGATGTAACAGCAGTTACATGTAACAGTACAGCCAGATACATCACTCTCTACCAGAATACACAAAACAATCAATACACACCACCAGGGCAAGGCGCAATGGACTTTTGTGAAGTAGAAGTGTATGGTTAGTAAATTGGTAATTATTGTAAGTTCATTGATACATGTAGTTGTGTTTATTTGCGGTCATTGTGTCAAATTGTTTTTCAAGAAACCTAAGGCTGTTTTTTCGCCCCTTTCAGGTTGTTGGTGTAGCTATTGTTGCTATGTTTTCTATTAAAAAAAAGAAAGAAAGAAGTGTTTTATTTAACGACGCACTCAACACATTTAATTTAAGGTTATATGGTGTCAGACATATGGTTGAGGACCACATAGATTTTGAGAGGAAACCCGCTGTCGCCACTACATGGGCTACTCTTTCCGATTAGCAGCAAGGGATCTTTTATTTGCGCTTCCCACAGGCAGGATAGCACAAATCATGGCCTTTGTTGAACCAGTTATGGATCACTGATCGGTGCAAGTGGTTTATACCTACCCATTGAGCCTTGCGGAGCACTCACTCAGGATTTTGAGTCGGTATCTGGATTAAAAATTCCATGCCACGACTGGGATCCGAACCCAGTACCTACCAGCCTGTAGACCGATGACCTAACCACTACGCCACCGAGGCCGGTTGTTTTCTATTAGACATGACATTGGTCTCACATCTAGCCAATGTAATTATTATATTGTTTAAAATTATTTTGATAACATGATTATTTTACAACCAGTGTTTGGCACTAGTCGATTATCCACGTTGATCTTTAGATTATCTCACAATTAAGGAAAAAAAAAACCCCGAAAAAAACAAACAAACCCACAACCCGCCCCCCCCCCCCTAAACAAAAACAAAAACAACAAAACAAAAAAAAACCCACACAAAAAAACCCACACAAAAAATACACACACAAAAACCGGTGTATCTCGACGAGGCTAGTGCGTTTCCCTAACGAGCACGGCTTGTTCCATCCAGCGATTATTAATTGACTAAACTGAAGATAGACCACGAAGAGGACGATCGCGCATCACAACAGCTAACGAAGACGTCATCTCAGTGTAATTCCCAGTCTGGAGCTCGACGTGATAAGACGTGTTTGTGTCGTTTGTGCATAATGCACGTGCTTGCGTGTGCTCGACTTGGGAATCTTTCATTTTGGTTGGTTTTTGTCAGCAAACTAGTTTTCTACTTGGATGTATGCAGCCATTGGAACTGATTGAACGCTGCAACGCTTCTCGTTTCGACAGCCTGCACCACCAGGTTGGATTCGTTTTATCGAGATTCCTTGCCTCTACGTCATTTCTCCGGCTGACTTATGTCGACTTGTTTTTCCGTGACTCGTATGACGGCCATTTTGCAGAACGCCACGTCTCTGCATGTCCGAATCTGTCCTAGCAGCACTGGAAGATTGACCACCCAACTCTAATATGAAATAGGAAGCGGGGTCGGCCCCTACTACTCTTTTCTAGACTTTACTTTGTTTTATATTGATACCATCTCGTATCCTCCGGAGTCGGGCCCGTCCGCACCACTATACCAACCCATAACGACTGGACTGTACCCTAGTCTAATACTCATTAAAGGTTGTACGATGCATGACAGTCTCTCTCTCTCTCTCTCTCTCTCTCTCTCTCTCTCTCTCTCTCTCTCTCTCTCTCTCTCTCTCTCGTTCAGACGGATCCGGGTTCTCAAGATCTGTATTTCAGCACAACACTAACACCTTCAACGTCTAATGACTGTCAACTAGGGGTTTTCTTGACGGGATGCAACCCATCTCGTCTCTACAAGCTGTGCACCCTAACGGCCTAAACGAGGCCATTCACGTGGAAATATAGATCGGACTTTAAACTTTCAGACCTTTGCTTAACATTTTATGTCGAAATTACTTTCTTTTTTTAATATTATTAAATAGTCCAATCCTCTCTTCTTTCTCTTATTTATTTTTGGACTGTCCTTCTAAAATGCTCCACATTATATTAATATTCGTCCGAGCAGTCAATTCTTTTTATTTTTGGCTTGTAAGGTTTTATTATTATTATTATTATTATTTTATTCTATTAATTTTTACTAACTGCTATTTTCAAAATTATGCCCCTTTTCAACTCTACCTCCCTCCCCCTTCTGTCCCGGATCCAGTCTCTGACGAAGTCAGAATTTGTGCCCGGGAGAGACGTGCTTGAAACTTAATTGGATATAGACACGTTAATATGTTATCCAATCCAATCCAGTGTAATTACTTTTGATCGTAGGTTTATATCTACATAAGTAATCGATGTTGTGAATTATTCTGTGTCCTTTTGTTTGACCTTTTCTTTTGGATAAGTGACTATTTTTTAGAATTAGAACACATATTTCTTTCCTATTCAAAAGACGTTGCCATGATTATAGTATGAATATTGAACGCATTTTAATAAACAAACAAATTCCAATGTTGTTGTACCATAACTGCAGTATATCGCGTTGGACAAATTAATATATGTGTGATGTATACACTTGCCGCATGAAATTATTAGCAATTAGCATTTCAAAATTATATTTGATAGTGGTGTCGATTTTAAAGCAAGCAATGCTTGAAACACAGATACATTATCTTATAGTCTGTTCATTAATATACCATCGTTCCCTCCTTCATTTATATATACCTTTATTTATTCATTTGTTTAGCTGTGAAACCGGCCTCGGTGGCGTCGTGGCAGGCCATCGGTCAACAGGCTGGTAGGTACTGGGTTCGGATCCCAGTCGAGGCATGGGATTTTTAATCCAGATACTGACTCCAAACCCTGAGTGAGTGCTCTGCAAGGCTCAATGGGTAGGTTTAAACCACTTGCACCGACCAGTGATCCATAACTGGTTCAACAAAGGCCATGGTTTGTGCTATCCTGCCTGTGGGAAACGCAAATAAAAGATACCTTGCTGCTAATCGGAAAGAGTAGCCCATGAAGTGGCGACAGCGGGTTTCCTCTCAAAATCTGTGTGGTCCTTAACCATTTGTCTGACGACATATAACCGTAAATAAAATGTGTTGAGTGCGTCATTAAATAAAACATTTCTTTCTTTCTTTCTTGTTTAGCTGTACCATTGTTGATGCATTTTATTAATATACGATCTATTTTCAGTATGCGATGCTGGTACCTTTGGCGATGACTGCAGTCAGTTCTGTCACTGTCTGAATGAACCGTGTAAATATGCAACAGGAAAGTGTACTGGAGGCTGTAAACAAAACTGGAATGGACAAAATTGCAGTGGTATGATATGTCATAACATAACGTAACGTAACGTAACGTAACGTAACGTAACGCACATACACAAACGGAGAGAGATATACATACATATAGAGTACACGTATACATATAAATAAACACACAGTGTATTCATTGTTTGTAGATGTCTGAACATATGATGATGATGATGAAGAAGAAGAAGAAGAAGAAGAAGAAGAAGAAGAAGAAGATCATGATGATGATGATAATACTAATACTAATGCATTTCTCACTAGGAGCCTGCCCATCAGGAAGAGAGAGGGGGGGGGGGGGGGGGGGGGAGAAATATATAACATCACATATGTTCCCTTCGCATTAGTTGTTGAATTGGCGACATTAAAGTGACATAGCCTAGCTGTAAAACACTACCGCATATGTTTCAATAGTAGATCTGTTGTTATAATTTAAATCAGACATTATCTATATTATGTTGTTAGATTATGAATTTCCGTTCATCAGAGTGCTTCTGGTCAACCAGGTGTTTGTTATACCGCGTAATACATTCCAATGCTTCTAAAAGCGCACATACCCCTGAGAAGTAACCGTTATGGAGACAAGCTTCAGTCAAATTATATTGGACATTGTTCCCGTTCCAACGTCACAGACTCTTTTTCACTTTATTGAAATTTATACAGATGTGTTACAAGTTAGTAGATTAACCAAACTTAGAGTCGTCTGCGACTCGAAAACGACTATGCATTAACATTGATGCAGGTGAGGTGCTCGAGGAAATACAATGAAATAAGTAGCCAACAAATATATACTAGACTATAGTTCTAACACTGGAGACGGTTGCCCCAACCACAAAAATTACGAAATATGTTGTTTTTAGCAATTAAAGTGAATTGTTTGTCTAACCTGGCAAAAACTCCGAATTACTGATCATTGGTTCTTTTTATTACATCCAACCCTCCAGTTATTTTAGACTAGGTATGGTCCAGTACTGATTACATACTCTAAGCTTAATACATACAATGATTCCCCAATTCTTACCCTCATGTTTTTAAATAATAATTCCTGGCACTATGTTCTTTGTTTTTAAATGCTCCAGCAGGCTTAGACACAATATCACTTATCTGAGGCATGTTACAGATGGCGATCGATCGCTAGCTAGACTGGTTTTTGTGCCTTACCTCAAGTGAATGTGGTTTGATAGAAGACGATTGTACCAGTCAAAATATTGGCGAGAACTCGGTCTCCTGGAACACGTCACACATTCCCAAGTAATTATAGTAGATTGCAGTATTTTAGTAAAATCTGATTAATCAATTAATACATTTATATTTTAGAGTGTGATTCAGATCATTATGGCCTTCTGTGTGGAAAGCCTTGTTCCAGCAGACACTGCAATATATCAGGTGGTCAATCAACTTGTGATAAACAGACTGGACGATGTGATAACGGATGTACACCAGGATGGATGGAACCAGACTGTTCAAAGGGTAAGATTAACTACAACTATATCTCAGATCTTACGAAAATACTGTATTAAAAGCTGCA
The DNA here is from genome assembly GCF_016097555.1 of Gigantopelta aegis. Classification (NCBI taxonomy): domain Eukaryota; kingdom Metazoa; phylum Mollusca; class Gastropoda; order Neomphalida; family Peltospiridae; genus Gigantopelta; species Gigantopelta aegis. The sequence goes on along the minus strand of NW_024533720.1, from coordinate 12,681 downwards.
AGGAATAATTTCTTGATTTGATTATAAGTTAAATATATCATTAATCATAGTGACTTTATTATTATTATTATTTTTAAATGCCAGCCTGGATGGATCGAGATCTTATTGCCAATTTGTTTAGATAATAGCGATTCAGTGTCAGATGGCCTTTTGTCGTTAACAGTTATTTCAAATGTGGCTACCACCGGTGCGGCAGACAATGCCAAACTTCCACGAACTACAAAACTGTAGATGAGCTCTGACTTGTATATATTTATATGTTTATAATGTCAGTCCTAAGTAGGAATGATAATCGTCCAGGGAATTGGTGCCTTGTGTAGAGAAAGAAAGAAAGAAATGTTTTATTTAACGACGCACTTAACACATTTTATTTACGGTTATGTGGCGTCAGACATATGGTTAAGGACCACACAGATTTTGAGAGGAAACCCGCTGTCGCCACTACATGGGCTACTCTTCCGATTAGCAGCAAGGGATCTTTTATTTGCGCTTCCCACAGGCAGGATAGCACAAACCATGGCCTTTGTTGAACCAGTTATGAATCACTGGTCGGTGCAAGTGGTTTACACCTACCCATTGAGCCTTGCGGAGCACTCACTCAGGGTTTGGAGTCGGTATCTGGACTAAAAATCCCATGCCTCGACTGGGATCCAAACCCAGTACCTACCAGCCTGTAGACCGATGGCCTGCCACGACGCCACCGAGGCCGGTCCTTGTGTAGAGCTACAGTTTTCAAATGTGTTAATGATTTTATTACACGCTTCAGACTTACATCTTGTTTAGGGCTATAAGGTTAAACATATTTTACCCTCAAACGGAAATGTGCTTTTTTATAAAGGAAATTGACAATAATATGTCTGATCGCACTCACTATTAACATACAGAGCGATACCAAATTTTAAAATTGTGTAATAGAAGCCACAACAAGAACAACAAGCACAATCACAACAACAACAACAACAAAAACAACAACAACAATAATAATTATAATAATAATAATAATAATAATCATAATAATAATAATAATAATAATAATAAGGGTGACAGGTTTAGCACACGGCAAACATCCACCGGGCCCTCAGCAATACATTGAAACATTGGTAAAACATTATATAAATGCATGCAAACCAATTGTCTAGAGATACACATAAAACAATCCTAACCTACACAATTTTACTACTACTACTACTACTACTACTGATAATAAATTTCTTATTTGACAAACACCTGTTAGCTGTACAATAGTAACATTAGACACACTGAACATATAGAACTACCAAACAACACATTTTTTTAATAATAACAGAAAACCAACGACCGCCCCCCCCCCCCCCCCCCCCCCCCACACACACACACACACTCAACTATTTTGCCAAGGAAACTTTCATTAGATATTGTTTCAGATTGCGTTTGAAGCTCACAACTGACGTTTTGTGTTTAATATCAAGTGCAACTGTATTCCATATCTGTACATCTGAATAACTGAATGACGTTTGATATAGTTCAGTGTGAAGCCTTGGCAATTGAAGTTTGTAATTGCCAGTCGAGTATAAAACAGGTTTTAAATATTGGTGCTAGGAGAGATGTAATATAACATTACGAATCTACCTTTTAATACTGTATCTCTGCACAAGGCTGATTTCAAACTATGGTAGGGTAGTCGAGAAGGTGTGCATGTGTGTATTTGTGTACATATGACATTGTGTATGTGTATGCATGTTTGTGTATTTATATGTGCATGTGTTTGTGTATACATGTGATTATGTGTGTATATACTAGTGGAAAAAGGGTCCTGTGCATTACTAAAAGTGGTGTGATTTCTTATTTGTAAGTAAATCAACACAATTATTTGACACATTATTTATTTGCTATTTACGATCAATACCAAATCGTCTGGCATTGTCGTTACCAATCTCTGGGGTCATGAAGAGGGGTGGCGTCGAAAGTAAGTTCACAATATCAATACCGTGTATGGCCACCGTGTGCGTGCAAACAGGCCTGACAACGACGTCTCATTGATGACACCAGATAGTTCAGAAACCCTTGTGGGATGTTGTTCCAGACCTGAACAAGGTCACGACCCAGTTGGTTCAAGGTCAACGGCTGGTTTGGCAGGAGACGTAGGCGTCTCTCCATTTCGTCCCATAGCAATAGGCGACAGGTCAGGAGAAACAGCGGGCCAAGGCAGTGTGTTAACATTCTGCTGTCTCAGGAAATCGGTCACTACACGTGCGACATGAGGGCGAGCGTTGTCTTGCTGCAACATGACAGCGCCACGTTGACCTTGAAGGAACTGGATCTCATCCCTGTAGCGTACGGCAGTCATATTTCCAGCCAAAATCACCAGCTGCGTCCTCCCGTGTGATGTGATACCTCCCCACACCATGACGCTCACACCGCCGAAACCTGCACGCTGCACAACGCAAGCGTCAGCGTAGCATTCGTTAACACGTCTGTAGACTCGATTTCGACCGTCACTACCGTCCAAATGGAATCTGGACTCGTCGGTGAATAGCACACCTGACCAGTCGCGACGGGTGAATCGTAAGTGCTGTCTACTCCATGCTAGACGCGCATTTCGGCGATGTCGTAGCAGAATAGGACGTATTGCTGGGCGTCGCGGCCTGATGTTGTGCTCCAATAAACGGTTGCGAACTGTCCTGGCACTGATTACTCTCAACCCAGGGATGGTTCTGGCTGTCAAAGTTGCCACCCGAAATCGATTCAGAAGATGTGTTACCCGAATATGGTTGACTTGTGCGTGTGACGTCACACGCGGGCAACCTGAACGTGGGCTGTCGCTGGTGTTGCCCTGCTGTTGGTAACGTCGCCACACATTCTGTATCGTGTTTCGATGCACGCCAAAACGTCTTGCGACCTCGTTATGCGCCATTCCAGTTTCGCGCTGTGACGTTCAAATTCAGATAGGTGTGGCATGACGTCAACGCCGCTTAGAATTAATCAAAGTTGTTTTTCTAGCCAGTGGTTTTGTCCTCTACCGTGTTCCGTTGCAAAATGAACAAGGACATGTGCACCTGTACCACGTGATCAGAAAATCAGGTTACGAGTTGTGCAGGTGCGGCACATGAACAGCACGTGCGATTGCAATATCGAGGATAAAGTTTTGAACATAATGGTTGGGCACATGTCTCCTGAAAATGTTATTATTTTACAACTTGCGATTATGATTTTATTCAACTTTTTACCATGCACAGGAACTTTTTTCCACTAGTATATATATTTGTATGTATATGTCAATGTCTGTATGTGTATGTTGTGTATATGTCGGGGTTTGTATGTGTGTATATATGTGTCTATGTGTGTGTATGGTGGGGTGTATGTGTGTTTTTGTATGCTTGTACATATATATGCATATATGCATGCCAGTGCAGGCACCAAAATCCTTTCTAGCACTTGTGTAAACCAAGAGACGTCTGAATTGGCAAACGGGTGTGCATATAGTAGTATTTCAACTTAAAACAAGGAATAGTATTTTGCAAAAGTATTGAATATTTTGAGAGCGAAGTATCTTCAACATAAGTCATGTTGTGATTTGTTGAATTGAATAAAGCTGGGCACGTTACTAGATTGGTCCTACGTAAATGTATTACATTTTACATAGTATATCATATTTATTAGCAGAAGTATATATTATCATTTTAGAATGTTCAGAATATATTTATGGTTTGAGATGTGCAAACATCTGCAATGAGAGAAAGTGTCTAGGAGACACGTCCTGTCATCACGTGACCGGGAAGTGTGATCATGGCTGTGTTCGAGGATATCAGGATGAAGATTGTAGAACGAGTATGTTATTCAAGATATTACACAAGTTACATATATTGATTGTACAGCAAGTTTGTATTCAATATATACACACATTACACATATCAGTAGATATACATGTATGTATTCAAGATATTGCACACATTACACATATCAGTACATTGTATTCAATACATTACACTCATTACACATATCAGTAGATTGTACAACGAGTATGTATTCAAGATATTACACACACTACACATATCAGTATATTGTACAACGAGTGTATATTCAATATATTACACATTTTTCACACATCAGTATATTGTACAACGAGTATATATTCAATATATTACACATTTTTCACATATCAGTAGATTGTACAACGAGTATGTATTCAATGTATTGCACACATTACACATATCAGTATATTGTACAACGAGTATGTATTCAATATATTACACATTTTTCACATATCAGTAGATTGTACAACGAGTATGTATTCAATATATTACACACACTACACATATCAGTAGATTGTACAACGAGTATGTATTCAATGTATTGCACACATTACACATATCAGTAGATTATACAACGAGTATGTATTCAATATATTACACATTTTTCACATATCAGTATATTGTACAACGAGTATGTATTCAATATATTACACACATTACACATATCAGTAGATTATACAACGAGTATGTATTCAATATATTACACATTTTTCACATATCAGTAGATTGTACAACGAGTATGTATTCAATATATTACACATTTTTCACATATCAATATATTGTACAACGAGTATATATTCAATATATTACACATTTTTCACATATCAGTAGATTGTACAACGAGTATGTATTCAATGTATTGCACACATTACACATATCAGTATATTGTACAACGAGTATGTATTCAATATATTACACATTTTTCACATATCAGTAGATTGTACAACGAGTATATATTCAATATATTACACATTTTTCACATATCAGTAGATTATACAACGAGTATGTATTCAATACATTACACATTTTTCACATATCAGTATATTGTACAACGAGTATGTATTCAATATATTACACATTTTTCACATATCAATATATTGTACAACGAGTATATATTCAATATATTACACATTTTTCACATATCAGTAGATTGTACAACGAGTATATATTCAATATATTACACATTTTTCACATATCAGTAGATTGTACAACGAGTATGTATTCAATATATTACACATTTTTCACATATCAGTATATTGTACAACGAGTATATATTCAATATATTACACATTTTTCACATATCAGTAGATTGTACAACGAGTATGTATTCAATGTATTTCACACATTACACATATCAGTATATTGTACAACGAGTATGTATTCAATATATTACACATTTTTCACATATCAGTAGATTGTACAACGAGTATATGTTCAATATATTACACATTTTTCACATATCAGTAGATTGTACAACGAGTATGTATTCAATATATTACACATTTTTCACATACCAGTATATTGTACAACGAGTATATATTCAATATATTACACATTTTTCACATATCAGTAGATTGTACAACGAGTATGTATTCAATGTATTGCACACATTACACATATCAGTATATTGTACAACGAGTATGTATTCAATATATTACACATTTTTCACATATCAATAGATTATACAACGAGTATGTATTCAATATATTACACATTTTTCACATATCAGTAGATTGTACAACGAGTATGTATTCAATATATTACACATTTTTCACATATCAATATATTGTACAACGAGTATATATTCAATATATTACACATTTTTCACATATCAGTAGATTGTACAACGAGTATGTATTCAATGTATTTCACACATTACACATATCAGTATATTGTACAACGAGTATGTATTCAATATATTACACATTTTTCACATATCAGTAGATTGTACAACGAGTATGTATTCAATGTATTGCACACATTACACATATCAGTATATTGTACAACGAGTATGTATTCAATATATTACACATTTTTCACATATCAGTAGATTGTACAACGAGTATATGTTCAATATATTACACATTTTTCACATATCAGTAGATTGTACAACGAGTATGTATTCAATATATTACACATTTTTCACATACCAGTATATTGTACAACGAGTATATATTCAATATATTACACATTTTTCACATATCAGTAGATTGTACAACGAGTATGTATTCAATGTATTGCACACATTACACATATCAGTATATTGTACAACGAGTATGTATTCAATATAGTACACAGATTACACATATCAGTAGGTTGTACCACGAGTATGTATTCAAAATATTACACACATTACACATATCGAGTATATATTCAACATATTACATGCATTACACATATCAGTACATTGTACAGGGAATATGTATTCAAGCTATTACACACATTACATATATAAGTAGGTTGTACAGCGAGTATGTATTCAATATATTACACACATTACATATATCAGCAGATTGTAAACTTACGATCAAAAGTGTTTATTTCGAAAGTATAATCAGTTGGCGATATTAGAACACGGGTAAACACAGTAATTACCATCGAATGTGAACATTAACGTTCACAAACAATACTAATATATAAATATATAATTTTACATTAACAATTTCTGGTATACTTTTGATCGTCAGAACATATTCAAAGTATTACACTTATATATTACACATAGTACGGTGATCTTCCTTAGTGGTAGCCCAAAGTGATTTGACTCTTGAAATCCACTTCACGCTACCACCTGTTAGGAGCCTTCTAGATTTTGCCAATTTGAACTAGATCTACAGTCATGGTAGTCGTTAAAGTTTTCGATGTCTTAAATACACCTTTCATGTGTGGCCTCTCTCATTCAACAGTGTTGCCAACAGTGTTAACTACACTACTACTGTGAACTACATGTGTAGAATGAGAAACACGAATCTTGACAAAAATGTGTGTATTTGTCTCAGACAGGTAGGCTGTGACTGATTCAAATGCTAGTAATGCAGTGGCCAGTGACACGTTATAATGAAATGAAATACGCAATTGCAAGTTTCCGAAACAGTCATATCTCAGTTTGTCCTTTTCGCGAAAGAAAAACACCTTATTTGTATAAAACATATACTAGTACAAAATCTCTTGAGCCAAGTTATTCAACACACAAATCCTATTCAGAAATAGTTTGTTTAGTCATTTCATTGGTCAGTGCAGTACGAATGAATGCAACTCCTAACAGATTTATATATAAACGTTGTGTATATGTATGAATTTGTGTATTCATGTGCCTCCGAAATGTATGATATATAGTTTTCGTTTTCTCTATATTTTAGAGATAAAGCCAATAGTTATTCCCTATACCTTTGTTGTTAATTTATAATTAGAAAAATGCTTATAGGTGAAATATAATTCCTTTATGATAATTCTAATCTGACTTTAATCGTAAGGTTGTATTGTATGAAGTAGTTTTATCAAGTGGGACTTCTTTAAAAAAAAGTCCAATCAACGTAAACTAACCTAACGTAAAATCTGGCCATTTTATATCCACATCCCACATCTAGTCATGACATAACTGACCATCATTACTGGGTTTAGTGCTTATATTTTTAATTTGTTTCTGAAATAATCTGTGATTAAAAAAGGAGGTCATATTAACAAACTTATACCAATCATTATCGCTTCTATTTATTATATTGTAAATGAAATTATATGGCTAGCGATGGCTATCACTAAAATATTAGGTTAAGGCCTAATATCAACAGTAAATTGTACCGTTTTGATGAATAAAGTTGCATGTTATAGATATTGTATTGTCTTTATGAACAAAGTATTTGTTGTTGGACTAACATTGTAGAAGTCCAAATCGTATTTTAATATTCATCAATTTCATACATATGAAAAAATATATTACGAAGTAAATAAAAAATTACTGTTACAAACATTAGTTCAGTACCGCAAATGCAATGGATATACACACACTGATATTCGAAACTAGAAAATATATTTAGTGAGTTCAATTACCAAAAAGGCTGTGTTACAAACATCTTACAATGACTCAGGACAGTCCATATAATATTTTTACATTAAATACAATGTTACAGTTTAACTTTTCATGAATCAATCGACCATTTGACACGTGCTTACATTATCTGAAGGTTCAAGCACGTCTGTCTTGGACACACGTAAAATAGGGTTGTTATGTTAATAAAGATTTATTATATTCGCGCTCTGTATATTTTTAAGTCGTATTTTAAGAATATGATTTTACCTTATAACTCACGAAAATTATTATCATATAAACACCTGCTGATATTTATTGGTTTCAGTGTGTCCATCTGGAAAATATGGATTCAACTGTAACATGTCTTGCGAGAAGAGAAACTGTGCTGACAACTCGCCGTGTGACAAGCTTAATGGGACATGTGTCAGTGGCTGCTTGAAAGGCTGGGATTTACCAGACTGCGTCACTGGTATGTGCAGTGTAGTCACATATAAAACATGATAACTGATTTGACCGGCCTCGGTGGCGTAGTGGTTAGGTCATCAGTCTACAGGCTGGTAGGTACTAGATTCGGATCCCAGTCGAGGCATGGGATTTTTAATCCAGATACCGTCTCCAAAACCTGAGTGAGTGCTCCGCAAGGTTCAGTGAGTAGGTGTAAACCACTTGCACCGACCAGTGATCCATAACTGGTTCAACAAAGGTCATGGTTTGTGCTATCCTGCCTGTGGGAATCGCAAATAAAAGATCCCTTGCTGCTAATCGGAAAGAGTAGCCCATGTAGTGGCGAAAGCGGGTTTCCTCTCAAAATCTGTGTGGTCCTTAACCATATGTCTGACGCCATATAACCGTAAATAAAATGTGTCGAGTGCGTCGTTAACTAAAACAGTATTTCTTTCTTTCTTTTGATAACTCATTTGAAATACTAAATATGATCAATGCAAAAGTCCAATAAATTAACCACAACTTTCAGTAGACGCACCATTTATTAATAAACACATATGCTCACAATTTATGGTATTTCGCGTCACTATTAACCATTGCCTTATCAATATTAAAATTGTCTTTATCACCTTTGTTCTGTAAATATTGATTCACATGTAATCCACCTAGCTAAGAAAATTAATGGTTAAAATTGGTTCGAGGGTCTTCTAGGCGTGTTCTATATACATGTAGGAACAGTTACTATGTGCTTAGTGTACAATTGTTATTACTATTTTTAAAAGTGATGTGTCTAACATGCATATCTTTGTTACATCTGAGGAAATAATCCATTATTTTGAGTGTATGGTAGTTCATTCCAGGGCCGTAGCTAGGATTTTGTTTTGTTGTTGTTGTTGTTGTTGTTTGTTTGTTTGTTTGTTTGTTGTTGTTTTTTTTGGGGGGAGACAACTGAGTAGTTAATAGTATAAAACTTTTTAAACAGTTAAGAAGATAATTTTCTTTAAGTTTCTAGAATGCTTTCCGGAACCCCCCCCCCCCCCCCCCAGCTAGCTATGGCCCTACACTCATAGCATTAACCTTAAACGTTCCCAATTACGTACAGACGATGCAAGAAGAATCCCAATACACCTATTCAAAACACAGCTGGCTTAGTTGTCGCCTTTTGATGCTTATGCAATAACCTGCACTTTTCATCTTTCGAACATCTGATGTGCCGAAATTAATGTTCAGATACATAAACGTACGAAACGTGTGTGGCGGTGGAGGTCAGGGAGACAACTGCCTCCATCCCCAATGCTGGAACAAATCTGTGTATTCGAGCAAAAAACGATAAAGATGTGCGATCAAAATGATCTGGCCTGAACATATTCAACTATGTGTTTCCATCTTTTACTTATAATATTTGTTGTTATCTATGTACCAAAATGTATCGTGATTCTTTTAGAACCCTATACATCTGTTACTTGGTTAAAAAAAAGGGAGGCCGTACAAATTGTCATACTTAACGTAAGATATTAACTTGATGGTAGAGTGCTCCAGGGCTGGGTGACAGATCGCAATCGCCCTAGATGGATACATCAACCAGTTTCTCACGTCTGGTCCATCAAAGGTTGTAGTTTATGAGTAACACATTTAAAGTACATGTTCTTTATGTGCGCCTCTGTCTCTTTTTCTGTCTTTATATGTATTTGTCAACCGCATTGCTCTTTGTATGCCATTCTGACTCTCTCTGTCCCTCCCCCCCCCCTCTCTCTCTCTCTCTCTCTCTGACTTATGGTATAGAAATAGTAGTTATACAATTATAATTATACATTATAACATTACAAAGTATAAAATTCAGTCATTTATTGTACACCAACATAATATCGCACACATGTGTATGCACATATGTTTTAAACACAAACAAGTATTATTTCATCTAGAGCAAGATCCAAATACTGTTTAGAAATTAAGTTATCACTGTTTCTATACCTACAGAATGCCACAACAATACGTTTGGACCTAGCTGCATGTTTAAATGTAGTGAACGATTCTGCAAGGGAGACAACTCAAAATGTGATATTGAAGATGGTGTTTGTCAAGATGGTTGTCAGACTGGCTGGAAGAATGCAAATTGTACTGAAAGTAAATGAAATCACTGTAGTTGGCCGAAAAACCTTGTGATATATTATCTCTGAAGAGGCCTTTTTGGGTGGCATGTGTTGGTAATAATGGGTAAAACTATAATAAAATCAAAAGATCTACAAAATTAAATTTTCATGTTTCAAAGAAATGTGTCTTTCAGATTCTACAATTATTTCCCTTTCAGTATATTAATCTTAAACAAGTGACGAATGTGAGTATAATCGTTTGTTTGTTTTTTGTTGTTTTTTCAAAGAAGCAACCATATTTATGTAGTAGTCTAGCTGAAATCATCATCAATAGTTATGCACCTATTCTGATAAGCGTAGCAAGATGACAGCGACTGGGAAGGGTAGCTATAGTCCTATATTACTTCGATTTTCAACTGGAATGGGACACTGCCTTGCCTTCATAGTTTGGAAGTCGGTGCACACTGCCCCCCCCCCATTCCCCCCTCCCCCCGCCCACCACCACCACCCCTCCAGTTTCCGGCGCCTAATTTTTTCACTGAGGTCAAAAGCAAAGCAGAATCCCGGGGAATATAAACGTAATCAAATGTGACAGACAGATGTGTGGATTTATATTTTATATATTATTTTTCCCACAGAATGTGACAGTGGTTCATATGGTCCAGGCTGTGCATTTGACTGTAACAAGAGACACTGTCAGACTAACTCAGACAGCTGTAATCATGTTAACGGATCATGCGGAGGGGAATGTGAGAATAACTATAACGGCATCGACTGCACAGGTATTAAACATCTTTTTGACTGTATCATTTCTGTTTTAAACCCATGCAAGTGGATATATTGTATCTATGACGGGTAGATGTTAGCATACTCATTGTTTCTCCAAACACTTAACAGTCATAATTCATACAGTATATATTCCCTCATTGTGGAATATATTTAATAATATTTGCACTTCATTTAGGGAACTGTACTGATAACCGAGCTCAAACTATTTGTCCAAGATAAATTGAATTGAACAATATTAAATTAATAACTGATCTTGCCTTCCCTTATTATATATCTGTGAGCACATTCAGACGTACCTATGTTTATGAAAAGTGTATAAATGGTTTGGCACCTATTGTCGCGCCAACTTTAAAGTGGTAATGCTCCTATGCACGGACTTAGAACGCTAAGTATATATCATAGTCAAGAGCAGCTTTCCTCTGTAGGTGAAACACCTAACTGAATCATGTCTGCATATCCTCGAGACTATATCATATCTTCCCTTTGGAATCGTCCTTGTGTAAAGATACAATTTCGAATACGCTAATGGCTGATTTGTTATTGGCACATATGTTACGGCTTCTGTTACACACTTTTAAAAAATTATATTGTTTCGGTGTATTACTGGTTAGTGCATTAACACATATATTAACACATAAATATATTTAAATAGTCTGGGCTATATGGCGAATGAACTAATATTTACAACAACAACAACAACAACAACAACAACAACAACAACAAAAATATATATATTTTTTTTTTACAGGGTGTGATGGGAAATATGGCCCGGAATGCAGTTCGTCATGCAGTGACAGACACTGTAAAAATGATAATGCACCATGTGATCACGCGACTGGTTCATGTGATGGACCATGTGATGCTGGATATCAAGGTGATACTTGCGCTGACAGTAAGTACACAATCATGTTCAGATCATGTCGGATATATGTTGTGCAAGAGTCATTATATTTATATGAGTTTCAGAATGATAATAGTAATAATACAATTTTAAATATTCTCTCTCTCTCTCTCTCTCTCTCTCTCTCTCTCTCTCTCTCTCTCTCTCTCTCTCTCTCTCTCTCTCTCTCTCTCTCTCTCTCTCTCTCTCTCTCTCTCTGACTTATGGTATAGAAATAGTAGTTATACAATTATAATTATACATTATAACATTACAAAGTATAAAATTCAGTCATTTATTGTACACCAACATAATATCGCACACATGTGTATGCACATATGTTTTAAACACAAACAGGTATTATTTCACCTAGAGCAAGATCCAAATACTGTTTAGAAATTAAGCTATCACTGTTTCTATACCTACAGAATGCCACAACAATACGTTTGGACCTAGCTGCATGTTTAAATGTAGTGAACGATTCTGCAAGGGAGACAACTCAAAATGTGATATTGAAGATGGTGTTTGTCAAGATGGTTGTCAGACTGGCTGGAAGAATGCAAATTGTACTGAAAGTAAATGAAATCACTGTAGTTGGCCGAAAAACCTTGTGATATATTATCTCTGAAGAAGCCTTTTTGGGTGGCATGTGTTGGTAAT
>NW_024533719.1:0-33345 GCF_016097555.1 Gigantopelta aegis | reverse complement strand
GTATTGATCATCCTGGTCATGGTTCATCTCTACTTCCTTGTCACCATGCTCAGACTATTACCATTCACGTCTGTAATGCATATCTTGATCAAATATTGTTACTTATAGGTTAACCCAAATATTCAAGGTAATTCTATCCTCTCGGTCTAGAACAATGATAAGAACATTTATTTCAATGTTTCAATTTGTATTATTATCTTGTGAGGAACTGCATGTACTAATGTCTTTGGACTTTCGATTAGTAAATGGTTACCCTGCTTTCTGAAGGTAGAGTGGAGTACTGCTTTGAGAGGAGAATGGGCTCCAGTATGTGGATGGAGTACAGTAACCAGCATCGTTGATGTGCAAAGCAATTGTTTTGAATCAAGCTGTAAGATCATACTGTAATTGTTGTTCATATTGTCTTCAATAGTTTGCTGTTGTATACAATGATGAGATTTGGTATAAATGATGCAAGAATTAGTTTCAATTATTTTAATTGCCCTGGAGGATCGACAATGTTCTCACAATGTACACCTGTTCGTAAAGGTAGTTCTTGTACATTTCAATAAGTAATGTGGAACTGAGCGTGGTTTACGTTGCTTTAGTAAGTTCATAACAAACATGATTTGGTATTTACATAATACAATTGTATAACAGCACTGGTTGCCTTGAAGGTCAGTACGGCTTGGCAAATGGTACTATTGAACAAGAAGGAAGAGTAAGAAGTTTAGTATGTTCTAATGGATGTCTGGGGTACGTATGTTCAAAATGGTTGGAATGCTATTGATGCTTATGTGGGTGTAGTCAACTGGGATATACAGGAGCTAGTGAGTCAGCTAATGAATATTAATATAATTAGTCACATGTTGATAATAGTATTCATGATTTGTTTACACATACTACACATGGCAGGTCCAATCACATATTACAATGCTTATTATGGAGTGGGAGATGGCCCAACTGTCGTGGAGTCAGGTCAACTGTTTCGGTTGGGAAAAGAGTCTATCACAATGTTCAAAAGTGTTTTTTCCTTCTAGTGCCTGTTATCCAACACAGAGTGTAGTGTGGTCTGCAAAGAAGTTAGGATTGATCTTTAGTTATTGCTATCTTTAACATGTTTCGTTAATAGATGTAGTAATGGTGATATTCGACTCATTGGTGGGGGTTTGAAAATGAAGGCACAGTTCAAGTCTGTTATAACCATCTATGGGGCTTGATATCTGATTCTAACTGGGAGATAATACGATGCCTAAAGTAATATTTAATCAACTAGGATATACTGGAGGAAGTAATTAAAAGTCCATTTATACCTAATGATTCGCTCTTGTCCTCTTAGTGTCCTCTGCTTTTCTTGGTTCACAATTTGGCAACCAAATATGACCATTCATCTCAAGGATGTTGGATGCAAATGGTAATGAAGATAACTATTACACGATGCACTAAGACTCACCTCTCTGTAAGCAATGGTTAATTAGAACTACTTAATGCTAATGTTGCTGGTGTTGACTGTATATATGATGTTCCTACTGAACCTCCTTGTATTCAAAGACCAGCTACATATGACACTCCTGATCAGAGTGTGACAATAATGGTGCTATTAGACTTCAAGGTAGTAGTGACAAATGATCCGTGGTCGTCTGGAGTATTGTTATAATGGATATTGGTCTCCATTTTGTAAACTGGATCCCTGTGATAGCTTCTGTAGCTTGTAAAGAAATGGGATTACACAGTATACTTGTAAGCTGTATTAATATCAGCTTTGTTAATTATTGGTATAACTATAGGGGCAGCCATTTATGAGAATAATGAGTTTGGTGCTAGTAGAAACTACAGTTTGTTTGACAACATCACATGTACTGGATCTGAGACTTTTATCTCTCATGTACTGGTAATATCAACCCTACCTGTTATACCATGTGTCGTCTATCTAATATTGGTATTAGATGCTTCAGTAAGGATGTTAGATATATTACTAAACTATACCAATCTTTTTATCACAATAGATCCTGTAGTTTGCACTAATGGTGATGTAAGATTAGCTGATGGGGATCATCGACAATGAAGGCAGAGTAGAAGATGTGATTAATGGCGTTTGGGTGTGTTGTTCTGTGATCAAGGATGGGATAAAACTGATGCTCATGGTTGATGTACACAATTGTGTCATCCTGAACTAGGTATATATGCAAATATTAAACTCAGATTTCTAAAGTAACCTAACAGAGCCAGTCATTTTTACAAAATCTGAATTTGGTGCTGGAGACTATCCTATTGTATACGCTAATATTGGGTTGGAGGATATGAGAGTCAACTTAGTAATTGTAAAAAAAGTCTATCCACTGTCTACTTGTTTCTCGTAATCAACGTAGGCGAATACTTGTGGATATGGTATGTGATACAAAATGTCCCATTCATTCATTATATGACAAATGATATCTTTATAGACTGCAATGTAATATATAAATGTATTCTTCAATAATATATATACTTGTTAAATGTCCACTACTATTAGACTGCAATAATGGAGATGTCCGTCTAACTGGAAGTCCTGGAAATATGAAGGAACTTGAATTTTGTTTCGATAATCTTTGGGGACTGATAGCTGACTCTGGTTGGCATCAACATGATGCTGAGGGTACTTTGTCTTCAACTGGGCTACCAGCAGCAGGTATGTAAAGACTATTCTTTGGGTTATCGTATGTAACTCTTTAACTATTGTAGTAGTATACCTGTATATGGTTCCAATATGGCAAGCCAAACTATACCATTCATATAAGTGATGTAGAGTGCTGAAGGAAACAGAAATAACATCAATGACTGACTTTGACAGATCTGTCACTTCAAGATGGAAAAGAACATGATTCCACAAACTGAAGTAGCTGGTGTCAAGTGCGATATACTCCTGATCAATGTGTTTTACTCCACTGACTGGAGGCAGTCAATGTCAAAATGGTGATTGTCGACTTGACTGGAGGTCAATTTGTGCTTGGCTGAGGGTACTTGGAATATTGCTACTCTGGTTATTGGACGCCCTTCTGTTATTTGGGACCTAATGAAGCCACTGTAGCCTGTCGACAACTAGGACACACCAGTTATGAGTGTAAGTGACATTATTATTCATATCTAATAAATAATATTAAAATATATATACAGTGACCGTTGTGTTTACTGTATGGACGTTTTAGTAATAGGACTAATGTCACTAGTCAACTCAAAACATTTCCTGCAGTAACAATCTAGCTGCTACTACTCTAACTGACTGTGACTTACTGGATCAGGTGTCAGTCTAGATGTGTGAATCCTATTGGACTTCGTTGTTTTGGTAATCATTATCTTACCAAATGTCACAGTAATGTCTTATTTGTTTATATACAGAGTCAACAACACTGTCAAGATGGAGATGTACGTCTTGTGATGGTGACTTTGTTACAGAAGGACGACTAGAAGTGTGTACTAATGGTATCTGGTGTACTGTCTGTGGTACTGGTTTTAATGCTATTGATGGCTTATGTTTGCTGTTAAAAGCTTGGACTGGGATTGGGCGGATAGTATATGATATATTAGCAACAACTTGTGATTGTGTTGTCAATTTGTTTTAGAACCTACTATATATCCCAATTCATATTTTGGTGATGGAGACACAAGCATATCATTTTCTGAAGTCAGTTGTCAAGGATTTGAGGCACTATACTGGAATGTAACCAAAAACATATGGTGAATTTACTTGTTCACAAAATAATGTTGTTGGCCTTATTTTCCAGAAAGTAAGAAGCAAAAATAGAGAGCACAGTTACTTTAAAACAGTTACTGTAACATAATTTGGAACAGAATGATAATTGTTGTTTAAAATCAAATACTTTCTACATCCTTCAATTACTTAATGTTTAAAAAAGTTAACAATGTCATGAAGTTACTTATGAATTTACTTTCTTATAGACTGTGTTTGATGGTACTGTCCGATAACTGGTGGGTCATCAAACATGGAGGGTACAGTACACTCTGTTATGATAATGTCTGGGTCTTATTGCTGATGTTGATTGGGACAAACAAGATGCTCAAGTTTGTATGTAAAGTTTAAACTATTCTCAAGGTACATGCTTAAAAGAATAATTTTACCACTTCTTTGTTCAACATAATAGTGGTGATGCAGTGGTTGGGTCTTTTTTATGGCAACCTAACAGACTATTCTGTTGAGTAATGTCGCCTGTACTGGTAGTGAGATTGCTATAGATATATGTGATAGTTTGGAGCTTAGTCCGGATGAAGGACGTGACCTCTTCGCCCGTGTCATGTTGCTGGAGTTAAATGTTTTTCCAGATATTACTACTGCTCCACTATCTCAAGTAGTGAGTCAAAACACTGCTGTTATTGGACTGGGAATTGTAGGAGGTCTTTTAAAATTGTCTCAATACTTGTTATGTTAAGGTTAGTAATATACTACAATTCTAAAAGTCTCTACCTCGTAATGTGTACAATGTTATGTTTTTATTACATCTATGTAGTCTGATTCTCTTTGTGGTCATTAAACGTCACAATCAAAAAAAGCTCAAGCCTTTATTCATGAGCCAAGAGTTCTGATGTCTGGATTAGGGGATAGATCAGGTGTGGAAAATCCTTAGCTGCAGTTGATGAAGACGTGGGTGAAGGAGAGATCTACAATACTGCAGACAGAGATGAGTAGTAGTGAAAAACGACATGATGATCCTCTCTATTAGCAATGTGCATTGCAACTTAAGTAGCCACTTTACTATAGTATGCATAGCTAAGAGAATACCAATATGCAACATACATAAGCACTTTTTAAGATTTATTATTTATTTGTCTTTTAGTAACTTCATAACCAATAATTTCCAAACGGTCATTTTTAATTAATATTGTCAGCATAATATACCAATCAAGTGAATCAGCCACCAATACAACATGATTACATGTGGTCATGAAACATGAGATGCCACACATTGTGAATACATTAATTTTATCAGCCCCCCCTACAGCTTCTAGTCAGTAAAACAAAGAAATTTATTTGGCATTTTCTGATGCTTATTGCAGAATGAAGTCAGTAGTATAGTAGTAGTTCTTGTGATAATATTTACATTTAGAGTTTGTTAATACCCATGTCTATTTTATATATTATAGTGTTGTGTACTTTTTCATTTTCATATCAATATACAATCTGCATATAGATTATCAGGCTTGACTCATGGAGCTCTGTGTTTTGATTGGGGAAATGGAAACTGAGAGGGGGCAAGATATGTATTCAAATTACTTGGGAATGGGGGTGTCATAGTAGTTGGACTAACCTTGGTATATACTGGAGGAGGAGTAAGGTTAAAATTAATTATTCATTTTATTAAATGAATGCTTTTAGATGCACTTGCTATACTTGGTTCACAATTATGGTAAACCAAACATAACTGTTCATCTCAAGAATGTTTAATTGTACTGGGAAATGAAAAGACTATCACACAATGTACTAAGACTCAACTCTCTATAAATGATGGCTTGATTAGTATTACATGATGTTAATTTGCTGGTGTAGGATTATATATATGATTTTCCTAATGATTCTGATTGATGACTGTGAATTGAATTAGGTCAACAATCATCGCAATAATATTTTATCATTGTAATAGTGGCCTACTGTATTTACTGATGGCCATTTAAGTAATATGACTAATGTCACTAGTATGTTCCAGAACATCTCCTGTAGTAATAATCTATTACTCTAACTGACTGTGACATTAGACCAGTGTCAGTCTAGATATGTAATCATATTGGACTTCATTGTTATGGTATATTATCTGCTATAAAATATATTATTAAAGTTTTCTTTGATCAAAGAGTCAACAAACTGTCAAAATGGAGATGGATGTCTTGCTGGTAGTATTATATATCATAGTCATTGTGAACATCATTTATTGTGTGTTAGTGAATATCTGTAGTTTCTGTCCTGAAATAACTGTATCTTACCTGTACTATTAAAGATACAACTAGGACTTGTATAGTGGTATTTTATTCTAAATACCTTATAGTTGCTATCATTTACAGGCTATGTTTTGTTGGCAATTAGTATACACTATTTTTTAAATTAAACACAACATATAATATGAATATGATTGCTTTTGAGGACCACCCTGCACCATTATACTTAGGTGTACAAGCAGATTCATTGCATCAGGAGACAAAAACACTGCGTTGCAGTACAAATACAGCCAGTAACCATAACATACTAGTGCCATTGTACTGCAGCATATGGCAGCAGAATGACTAAGGGCTATAGCTCTGCTATTGAGTATAATTGGATGGATCCTAGCATTAAAACTGGTGAGTATAGCAAAGTAAACACAGTGGGTGGACTTAGATTAACCGCAAACCCACACACTTTAAACTCATGCTTATCTTCTCATTCTTCACTAGCTCTCAGTTTATGTACTCAAGGCTCAGTTAGGACTGCTCTGGGGTCAAGGAAGCTGGGAAGGGAATGTTCAGATCTGTAACAATGGGATCTGGGGCTGGGTCTGTCAAAACACGTGGGACAACTTGGATGCTCAAGTTGTCTGTACACAACTGGATATGCAGGCTACAGGTACGATACTACACATTGTATGATGTATCATTCATTAGAGCCTTTAAAATAATAGGTTCTGTGTATAGAAGAAGCTCTACTTTGGCTGGGGGTGCTAGTTAACAGTACAATATGGCTGATTATATACATTGTACTGGAACTGAGACATCTCTGGCAAGCTGCTCACATGCTTATGACCTATGAGGTTACCACCCAGCCTGCAATTTGGCCAAATAGCTGGAGTAGTTTGGAATATCAAAGTATGGGGGAATTTAATGCTACAGATTGTTTTTTATTGTTTTAAAGATGGTGGCTCCTGTAGTGCTGTAGCATTCGTTTTAAATTCATCCCACTGCTGGCACTCCATTTAGTTCTAGTCAAGGTCGTGTTGAAGTTTGTTACAACAGTCAATGGGGAACTGTATGTGATGACTATGGTGAGCTCAATAGATGCTGGTGTTGCATGCTATCAACTTTGTGTTTCTTTCTAAAACAATGTAAACAATTTCATTATGGGGTCTGTAATATTTATTCTTGTCTTTTACTATCAGCCTGTAAATCCTTTTGTTGTCTATTTTTGGTCAAGGATATGGGCCAATTTGGTTTGATAATGTTGGGCTGTCACTTCAAGTACACTAATTCTCTTTGATTGGCAATAAAAATCTGATTGGATCTCATAACTGTGGTCATAATGAAGATGCTGGAGCCAGATGCTATGGTAATGAATGTATGATTTAAAGGTTGATTATGATTGATGGATGGACCAATAGATAATGACATATATTGAGATGGATAAAACTAATGGATGAATGGATGGATGGATGGAGGTAACATATGGATGAATTGGATAGATGAACATATGCAACAAGTAGCTGAATGAAAGGATATAAGGGATGGACAGATTGGATGCAATAATGGATATAATGGATGGACAGATGGATGAATGGATGGATATAATGGCATAGGACACCGATGGATGAATGATTGGATATAATGGATGGACAGATGGATGAATGTTGATGGGATATAATGGACCGGACAGATGGTAGAATGATCGATATAATGGATGGAGCAGATGGATGAATGGATGGATATAATGGATGCCGATAGGTGGATGAATTGAGATAGACTGATAGATAAATAGTCCCTATATATGGATACATTATTATCTTCATTGTTCAGGACAAACAGAGGATCTTGCACTCCAGGGAGACATCAAATTATGGGCGACCATATCAACCGAGGTCCAAGTTACGAGGGACCTTCTTGTTTACTGTAAAGAGCAGGAACTTGACTGGAGTCTGTGACGATAGTTGGACCTGTCATACTGGTAGAATAATCTGTCAACAGTTGGGGGTATCCAGGAGCATTGGGGTGAGTCCCTACACATCGCAAAATAATATTATTTAGAAACTAATTAACTTAATTCTGCAGCTTATAGAAGCGGAGGGTTACTATGGTTACTATACTGGAGGTGTTGATCATTATGCCTGGTCGTGTTCATCTACTCACAAAATAACTATCACATGTGCAGTATATATGCATCACTCAAGTTGTAATGCTTACCATGACCAGTTGGGACTAGTTGTGGGCTATTCTCGCTAATCAAGGTATATATGTCATTGGACATTTAAATGTCATAATATCTTAGTACTATATCAAGATGGAACACCTTCCAGTTCTTGGTGTAAGGTGTTCTGTTAGAGGTACAAGACTAAATGTGTAGTCCAGCCATTACATTTATAACATAGTCAGCAACAATTGTACTAGTCCAATAACCACATGGGATACCTCACAGTTTTTTATTGTGAGGTATTTCAAGTGGGTGTAAATGTTGATTGTGCAGTTCAGTATTAAATTCAAACACTACTATATTTTTAGGATCTGTCTGTACTGAGGGTGATGTCCGTTCTTACTAATGGAACAACACCCATGAAGGAAGAGTTGACTATTGTTATGAAGGAGACTGGGTAACCATTTTGTGCCGGCATATCTTCGCTACTGCATCGCCTCGGCAAAATATGTACAGCAGGCTAGGTTTCAACTACAGTCGTAAGTGTAAATACAATCTCACACAATAATTCTTGTCTTTCTGTCTTGTTGAGTTGTGAGTATATTTAATGATGAACGATTTGGTCGCAGTAAATATACGTAGTAAGTTTCAACTATAAAAGTTTGCAACAGTCAACAGTTGTTTCCTCAATGTGGACTTGTCAGAAAGGGATCATCATCTATATCTCAGTGCTAAAATGCAACAAAGAAATGGGTCTAAAATGTTACAGTAAGACAATTTTATTCATTGTTAGTGTTAAGAACCTGTTTCAGACCCAGGTACTTGTACTGACGGACAAATTATCGTATTGTTAATGGGACTATTCAACAAGAAGGTAGAGCTGAAGTGTGTTCAAATGGAGTTTTGGGTTCCAAATATGTCAGGGAAGTTGGAATGGAATTGATGCCTATGTCTTCTTGTAAAGAATTAGGGATATAAGGGACCAAGAATAACAATGATTTAATAAAATCATGTAGTTTCTTAATAATTCAGCTAGATCCTACATTATACTATAATGCTAGTTTGGTGAGGTGATGGTCTCTTTTGTGGGGAATAATATCGCCTGCAGTGGATGGGAGAGTGCGTATCCAGTCATGCAACAAACAGATATATCCTAGCTTACCTGTTCTCAAACAGTACACAGTTGGAATGACCTGTACAGATGGTATTTAAGGGATGTATTTATAAAAAATATATATAACATTATGGTTAAAAGAGTAAAATTACCATTTTAATTCTTTTGTTATTAATAGTTTGTGATGATGTAGCGTGCGTTTAGTGGGTGAGCTTTGAGACGAAGGTACTATTGAAGTATGCTTGGTAATTCTTTTTGTGGGGTTTGATATTCAGAACTCTGGTTGGAGCAATGGAGATGCGCAAGTAGTATGCATCAGCGTTGGATATGGTGGAGGAAGTGAGTTAATGTGTAAACTTGAAGTTATAGTTACATATGATTTGAAGCAATTACATTACAATTAAACTCTATTCATTACAAGTACTTAGTAATGACAATCTATTTTCATCACTTTACAATAATTGGTTTTATGCAGTTATCTATTATAGCTGCTACGACCTCTAACTTGGATTCGTTATGGTAAACCCAAAATGACCATTCATCTCAAGAATGTTGCATGTGTTGGTACTGAGAACGAACTAACATAGCGAGCAATGTACAATGGCAAAACATGAAAAACTTTCACTTCAAAATGGAAAACTAGCATTAGCGACTACTAATGTTGCTGGTGTAGATTGTATATATGAGGTTCCTACTGAACCTCCTTTGTATTCAGAGACCACCTACATATAACTACTCCTGGTTCAGAGTGTAACAATAATGGTCATATTAGACTTCAAGGTAGTGGAAAAACAGATCGTGGTCGTCCTGGAGTATTGTTATAAATGGATACTGGTCTCCATTTTGTAAACGGCGATCCGTGTTGCTAAGCTTCTATAGCTTGTAAACAAACAATTGGGATTTTTGAGTTATTCAAGTATGTTAAAAGAAAATGACTTCAATTCATAACATTTTATACTTTTTAGAAGCTTCTATTATGTCTAAAAATAACTTTGGCATTGTCAGAAACTTCAGTTTATTTGATAACATAACATGTACTGGATAGAGACTTCTATCTCTCAATGTACTACTGCAAGCAATGCTGGGCCTGTACACCATGTTGTGTCCATTGTCTAATATTGAAATAAGATGTTTAGTGTAAGTTATTACAGATTTGACATCATACATGGATTATTATTACATATGTTCATTATTTTTAGATCCTGGTATGTGCACAGATGGTTCCATTCGTTTGGCTGATGGTATTATTGAAAACGAAGGCAGAGTTGAAGTAGTGTGTGGATACGGTAGTGTCTGGGGCACAATTTGTGATCAAGGATGGGACCAAGACTGATGCTCATGTTGTATGTACACAAATGGGTCATCCTGAGCTAGGTAGAAAACATTATCTAAATAAAGAAAACCTATCTTTGCTTCCTTATGCAGACCCTGTACTATTTTGCCAAACTCAACTTTTGGGTGATGGTCAATATCCTATTGTTTCCCTCGACCACTGAAAAAAAAAAACTGTGGGTGATGGGAGAAAGCTTTAACGAACTGTAACAAACAGATGTACCCTGATTTCACCTGCTCTCGTAGTAACCATTGCTGGGGTCTTGTGTGGCTATGGTAACCCAAGCATTACATTAATTTTGGCAATACATTTAGAATTTGTTCTTTTTAGATTGTATTGATGGTGACATTCGTCTTGTGGTGGTAACAATGGACATACGAGGGAACAATTGGAGGTTTGTTTTGATAATCTTTGGGGACTGATATCAGAGGTTGGGTGGAGTAATACCAAGGGTGAGCTGATGTGAGGGTTGTCGGTTCCACAACTCGGCTATGAAACCTACAAGGTACTCCATACTTTTTTTACGATGTCAACGTTGACTGGTAATATATGTTTTGTTAATAGGTAAGGTTTGTACAGTATGGATCTTATTATGGAAAGCCTAACAAAAATATACATTTGAACACAAGTATTTGTGATGGCTCTGAGGACCGCCTTGATGACGGTACAGTGACAACACTTTTCACTTCAAGAGGGGAAAAGCCATGCTACCACTAGAAAATGCAGCTGTGGGTGAAATGCTACACCCCAGATGCTTGCATTATTCACCAACTGGTGGAAATCATGTAAAACCATGAGCCAAGTACGACTCACAGGTGGAGGGCCAAATACAGAACGGGTAATATTCAGTTCTGTTACTATGGCACTGGTCTGCCTTCTGTATGTTGGGGACCTAATGAAGCAACTGTGGCTTGTCGACAACTGGGATACACTGATTATGGACTGTAAGTTATCGAATTATTAAAGTTACTAAATTAGATGCTCTTTTTGCTTACTATCTTTCCTCACTCAACTAGCTCCCTCTGTTATCTCTTTATAATTCAGTGACAGCTGTATTCACTGATGGTAGATTTGGAATGACACCTAACACAAGTCTGTTCTTGAATTCTCTGCAGTAATAATTTAGCTTCTAACAGTTTAAGTGATGGTGACTTGTTTGATAGTTGTCAATCTAAATGTCAATATCTCTTGGTCTTCGATGTTATGGTAAAGTCAACGCACATTATTTATTGAATATGCTTTTTGAAATTGTTCTTTTACAGATTCTTCTGCCAACTGTCGTGAGGGAGATGTAAGTTTAGTTAATGGTACTTCTAATCAAGCTGGACGACTAGAGTGTGTACTAATGGTATCTGGGTAGTGTTTGTGGTACTGTTTTGATGTAACTGATGCTACTTGTTTGTAAAGAGCTCGGCCTGGGAGTATCAGGTAACAATACAATTAGTATGGTTACTATGGTAGCATTCATAATTACTATCTTATTTCTTATTGGGTCTCTTTGTCAAAGAACCTATTGTCTATACTAACTCGTACTTTGTGATGGAGATGTGTGCTATTGTATACTCAAACTTTGCCTGTCGAGATATGAAGGAAGTGTTTTAGAATGTGCCAACACAACAATATGGTTCCTTTACTTGTTCTCGTAACAATGTAGTTGGGATAATCTGTCAAGAAAGTAAGTTAAAACAATAAAAACACTCAGTGAATTTGTGTTTCTTTTCCAGGTTGTCAAGATACTGATGTTCGTTTGGTGGGTGGGGTTAGTGTAAGGAAGGTACTGTTTTTTGAGGTCTGTTACTATAACACATGGGGACTTGTGGCTGATAGCAGATGGGGCATAGAAGAGGCTAAAGTTTGTATGACGTCAACTGAACTATAAGGGTATCTGGTAAAAGACTTTTTTATGTGTGTTCCATGTTTACTGTTGGTTTATTGTAGTCGCCACTCCTGTTCATGGTTCTTTTTATGGTAAACCTTAACAGACCATTCAACTCAGTAATGCTGGTTGTAATGGTACAGAAGTGAAAACTGCATGATTGTGATGTCACAATCCTCCTCCACAAGATGGTCTTGCTCAGTTTAACAGTGTCAATGTTGCTGGTGTGAACTGTGGAACAAGTACGATAACTGCGACAAAACTGCTGGGAACTTGGAGCAAGTACGACCAACTGCAATAACTGGAAAAAAAAGCAGTGGAGATGAAGGCAGAACAAGTCTTTTGGGCAGCACTAGGAGTTGTAGTTGTACTTCTGATAGTGGCTGTTTTAGCCATAGTTGGTAAGTTTTAACTCTCTAAAAAAATTCCACAAAAAACAAAAAAAGGACACTGATACACAATAAGAGATTTGTTTTTTTTTAGTTTGACAGCTGTTGTGTTTTACAAGCACCAACAAGTTAAAAAACAGGGACGTCTCAATGTCCACAATACTCAAGTGAGGTTGTCAGATGTTCAAGTTGATGATCGTCAAGGAGTGGTAAATCCTTTGGCTTCATTTTCTAATAACGAAGACCCTCCTATAGTCTATGACACAACAGACAAAGAGGAATTAATTAAACGACTAAACGAATAACTAAAACATGGGTTCATCACATGTTACTAAAATAGAGAATAACAAACATACTAAACTATATATAGTGTATTTAGCAGACATACCTATTGCACAACAGTTTAGTACCTCCTGTGCATTTTTAATTATGTTACTGTTTAGTTATGTTCAACTCCTAGCTTTATAATGTCCTTATTATTTTAATTAAAAAAATATGATTCTTTTTGTTAATAGAATTGCAATCACATAATAACTGATTGCATCTCATGTTGTGTTGTCAAGACATGTGACTCAATTAAAACATTGTTGGTATTTACTATAAATAATTATGTTTATTTAAACTGATGAGTCATTAAACCATGTTCCAGCTCATGGTCAAACTGTGAATACCGCTTGTAAACTATGGTTCTTATGAATATAATAAGGTTGACCTCATGAAGAATATATATAATATTATTATGTAATGGATAATGGTTCGTAGTAGACAAATGTACATATGATGGATAACTCAGTGAATATCATTTCCAAAATGCAACAATTACAAACATCTATCATGGGTTTACCAACGACAACAATGGAAACTTTCTTGTACATGATGTACCATTGAATGTGTGCTGTACTTTTGTAGCAAATTGGTTGTAACCGTACCTTACTATACTACCCCCAATTACACTTTTACTTGTTTTTCCCCCCCCTATGACAATATTAAATATGACAAGAAATCATATTAGGATTCGGATTAACCCGTCAATTCAACCATGTTATATATCTTTGTATTTTGTTAGCAACTTTAAACTTAAATTTTGAGATAAAATTATTTCTTAAGAAGCAAAAAGTTTGAGCATGTATATTATAATATTAATACATTGAATTGAAATGTAACAAAAAGATCATCACAGCATATATACTTCTTAGCGTTTATCTTTCTATTAAACATATTATTACATAAATTGTTTCTAAGCAATGCATATTGACTAAAATAATTGTATATGATTATATAATGACATGAGTTATATCAGGTCATATACACATCATTTTCAACATTGTATTGAAGAGGATTTGATACAACCGCTTCTCCTCCTTTGGCCCTTAGCAATTTCTTCCACGACTTTGGCACGCCCGTCATGTGGTAGTAAGTTTAACCCACACGTCTCTTATATCTTGTTGAATTTCAATTTGTCTAACTTTGATACTTTCCATATCACGTCCTTAATTTCCTTGAATTTGCTTGTGCTTGTTCAGTTGAAACAGAAACCCAACTATAGGAAAAAGAGAATAAGTTATGCTCACAACCCTCGGTAGAACAAAGCTGGTACTGAATGATGCTGTATTACAACTCATATGAGGTATAGTGGGAATTTTTTACCCTGGTACAAATTTTTGTGTTTCTGTGATATGGCCTATTGCAAAAAAATTTTACCCAGTGAAAAGTAAAATAGGAACCAGTGCTATTCATGTGATCTAAGACTCAAGCAACAAGTTTGAGCATTTCATTTACACCTAGACTACCAAGTCACTCAAAGAATCAATTCAATCTCATCTGGTACTATTTTCAGCCCACTACTAGATTCTCTTCCAGCTCTAATAGATCATTTATCTTATCATGTTAATAAAAATGTGAAAATAATAGCTGCAAAATTTAATATAAAAGCTTCTTAAGGTAGTTTTTGCAAATTGCACCAGTGAAAAATTCTTATTATATGCGTTTTTCTTACTCAAACGGGTAATAGATCGGATGAAGGTATCAAACCCATTAGTCATTGATTGTAACTTATATAGAAACCACAGGCTCAAAAACATATTTTTAAAAATAAGCATTCATAGCAATCTAAACTTTTTAAATGAATAGTTAATAATAATAGGATTTAGCTATTACTAATAATCATCATAAAGAAGCATATATAAAGGAGGGAACAGTGATGAAAATGGATCTTCTAAAATATTAATATAATAAACTCCCCCTATATATAGATCTTAATGTGCTCCTAAGATCTACTGTATCATAGAAACATTGTTAAACTTTCTAAGAGATTCCTGCTGTTTTTTGCATACTGAATACTTTAACAGAGTCACTGTTGTCAAGCAAATGACACTGATTTAATTATTAGACTTTGAAAGTATAAGTTTTAGCAGGTGCATATCACAATATCAATAACACAAGTGATATTTCATTTAACATCCATATCCTCACTGTTCCTTATTATAGATTTATGAGATATTACTATTAGTAAAATACTTTTAATAGGTACTCTAACATACAGTAAACTTGTATATTTCAATATTAATAATGGTAAGTATACATGTATATATGTACATAGTTAACTAAATATTGAACAGCAGTAGAATAGAGATTATAACTAGACCAATAGCAGATCCAACAGAAAGGCCAATACTAACAGCTACAATAAAAGCTAGTGAGGAGGAGAGAGAGAGAGAGAGAGAGAGAGAGAGAGGAGCGAGAGAGAGAGAGACGAGAGAGAGCAATAATCAAAAAATGTAATTTTGTATAAAAATTATCATACCATACATAATATACACAGTTCAACATATAAATGTACCATCATCATCAAACAAGTTTGTATTTGTAAGTGAGGCAAACATTAATACATGGAGACCATTCCTTAACCTAACTATATGGGTATAAAGGTAACTTACCATTAAAGCTTTGAGCTGTTGTGAATGTAAGAACCTGAGGTGTCAGAACTTCACGCCCCCTTCTCCTTCACGATAGTACAAAAACAACAGTAGCATTATAGACAGTACTACTCTCTAAATCAGAGAGAACTACATCAACAGACATTGTTGTACTAGAATAGTTGGCAGTTACAATACGTTCATTAGCTGAGGAGCTTCTAAAGGTTATGGTAATGTTAGTAATAGCAGGTCGTAAACACTCAGTTACAGTGACCCTCAGTGAGACATAATCTTCCTCAATAATAGTTTAGAGACGCTCAGAGTCAGGGAAGCACCCTTCTACAAGTGAGAAGAAAATATATGTAAATAAATAATGAATTGTTCATTTATCATTTCCTTTGTCCTTTCTTTGTCCTTGTAATTTGATCTGTTTAGTGACCATTAACAATTCATTTCTTTTCTATGTCTTTGTTTCTGTCAATCAGTTTATCAACTTCTATGTGTGACAACTAATCTGTCAGTTCCATATTTTTAATCCATCTATTTAATTATGTATCTTTTCCATCCATCCATTCTTCTATTCATCCATCATTCATTCTATCATTTATTTATACACCATTCTATCTATAAACTGACCAATGAGTTCAGGATCAGATTTATCACCAGTTCCTATTCTATTAACAGCACTAACAGTAACAGCAGAGACACCACAAGCAGGAACAGTATGAGTTGCATTACAAGTTCCATTAACAGTGAACTCATTTTTTGTTACTCCTGATACTGACACAATATAATGGGTAATGGAAGGTATAGTACAACTTAAATCTGTGGGACACTATGTGGAAAGAAAGAAAGAAAGAAAGAATGAAAGAAAAATGGATGGAAAGAAGGAGTCAGTGAATAGATAATAAGAAAGAAAAGGGATAAAAGGAGTATTTTTTTGTAAACTATACTTAAGTCAATACTTTATCATTATGTTTATACAAACTAAAAAAATTATGGTGAGTAAAAAACTAACCTCCCATTCTACAAAGATACCCAGCAGTATGTTTTGTCATACTTAATTTAGTTGATTTTAAATTAGTCACCTCTGGAGGTTCTACAAAGAGAGAAAACAAATAACATATATGATCTATAACCGCACCTGTGTAATAAATCTTAAATATATTAAAGTAAGCTGATCCAGGGAGGCAAAAGCAATCCTCTTTGCTTATTGCATAGTATATACCAGTATATGAAATGTACTGACTTTAGATAATGCAACATGAACTTTTCAATCCAACAAGATATTTAATTTTGGGGTATAATGATTGTTTGTAACAATATAAATTATGTACGTATAAGTGTGCAATGCCTAGCTAGTAAAAAGGCTACAATACTTTGAAACTTGATATTCAGGTTATTTGGAAGTACTAATGTCTATGATCTTTTATAAGGCTGGATTATCACATGATATTATTAGTATTAAAATATTTGGGAGAATGTAACATATATATCAATAAAATGTCAATTAAAAATGATAACAAAATTATAATTTACATTTGTACTGAT
The DNA here is from genome assembly GCF_016097555.1 of Gigantopelta aegis. Lineage (NCBI taxonomy): Eukaryota > Metazoa > Mollusca > Gastropoda > Neomphalida > Peltospiridae > Gigantopelta > Gigantopelta aegis. The sequence continues at coordinate 16,111 of NW_024533719.1, read as the reverse complement.
AATCATATGACTTCAATTAGTCATTGCCTTCCTATCAGCAAACACAGAACACTCCATAATATCTCTGTATTCGATTTAATACTATTGTCAATACTAATAGACTTCCCAACACACAGAGTGACCTTTTCATAAAGGAGACCCATGCATATTAAAGACTTGACATAATGTATATAACTTCTATATTGAGGAGATCTACACTAGTTACTTTAGTGTATTCAAGAATACTTATATTAGTTGACCACTAATACTACATTTAACATCTGTATTAAAAACACCTTTATATTTATTAGGCTAGCTTCCTATATCGCTGTATAGAAAATGATAGCACTGTATTATTTTCATCTAACACTTTGTCAAGTCAAGTAGGTTACACGATTTCTCAGGATATGAATGAAAGATATGAAAATTAATGTGATTATACAATGTACAGGGTTTTCATTTAGAAAAATGGACAAGGGAGGCAAAATAATACTTCGAGAAAACTTTAGGGGGCAAAGGGACTGTGTGCGACAGCACATCCTATAGGGTGGTCTGGAGGCATGTCCCCAGGAAATTTCTGAATTGAGACCCTCTGAGATCGCTTTCTGGCACATTTTCAGACTGTTTGTGCTTTTCAAATGACATGATGAGATGACCATATTTCTGGTGCTGATAAGACACTTAACACCTATAGACCAAGTTATACTGGTGGTGATAAGGCATTTAGGAGTAATTAAACACCCATAGACTATTGGTGTTTAGGTTAAAAAACTGTACATACTCCTTGTGTTTAGCCTATGGTTATCTTATGCTGTATATCCCTTGTGTTGAGTTTCAGTTCTTTATTCATTACATCCAATTACCCTTGAAAAAAATGGCTAACTTAATTTCCAAGGGGGCAAGACTCTAGCAAGGGGGAGCAAATGCCCCCCTGCCCCCCCTTAAATGAAAACCCTGATGTACATGTAAAATATTACATAAGTGTTCTTGATACTAACCTTTAGTTACTGGTCTCTCTTTGATTTCAGCAGAGCTTCCATTACCAACACAGTTAACACCATTTATAGCATATGTATACTCGGTACCATCTTGTAGACCTGGTATCATAACTGATGTATCTTGTATAAAACATTGTCCACTACTATAATTTCCCAGAATTAGGAGGCGGAGATATTAATAGTCTGTATGAATTCAATTTAATTGAACCCAAAGTACCGATCGATGTCCAGTTTAGTAATACACTATCGTGACATGACTGTACTATGTTTCAATGTTGTGACTGCTGGAGGTAGCTCTGTAGTGTAAGAAACAGATTGTAACGTTTTAGAACTTTAATATAATAGATACAAGTTACATAATGGATAAAGTGTGGTTTTTCTGGATGTAACCATACAATTACTACAAATAGTAACATGAGATAACGTGTACTATGAGTGGTGTTTAGTAATGCTTGGGTTTCAAAGAATAGTAAACAGTGGGATGATGTAATCCTAATAACGGTTAGACCAAGAAAAACTGTAAGTATGTGGATAGTTTGAACCTGAAGGTTTGCACATAATCTGCATTTAAAAATTAAATTGTATTTAAAAATGAAGTATTACAATATTAATAGTGTATTAAAAATCAAATACTTGGAATAGTGTAAAAAAAGGGTGTATCAAAGTCTATGTTGTTGTGAACATGATAAATTACTGTAAATAATTATTACACTATCCTTAAAAGTAGATGACTCATTATGACATCATCATGTCATGACTCACTATGACATCATGACTAGACAATTAAAGGGGGGGATGATCATTGTTGTTAAACTATATTCATAATCCTTAGGGATCATGTATCAGCAAATTCCTGTTTATTATTAACAAAATCTGGATTTAAAGTTGTAAAACGACGTTTTATAAATGGTCGTAACCTAACTATCATATTGTAATCAACTTTTACTAGTTTATTATAAAGTAGGATTAGATCAATTGTTATTGTTAAAGTGTTTGTACCTTTTAGAATAATGCCATACTTACAAACAATGTTAATAGTAATTACAGATGTAGCAATTACATTAATGTCATCATTACAGCTCAAAGTGACTGTTCCATAACAATAATGGTAGCAGTAGAGGTGAAGTTATCATACTATTACTTATAAGTAGAAAAGTGAAGCCTTTTTCCAGATATAGGGATCCCACGGTACTATCAGAATTAAAAATATGTGTATACCCTTTGAGATTTCATCTGCCATATTATGGCAGTCTTATTTTTTTGATATACAAGTGAAAACAACTGTTGTTCCAGGACATACTGTCGCATTATTAGAATCATTTGTAACATCTTGAGTTAGTGTCACTGAGATAGAGAGAGAGAGAGAGAGAGAGAGAGAGAGAGAGAGAGAGAGAGATGCAAAATTGAATTATTCTTAGTACATTTACTGTTTACATTACAACTACCAGTTTCAATCAACAAACTTTACAAATAGTCAGTCAGTATTATAATCTACTAACACATGACTTTCTGTAGTTGTTTGAATGACAAATAAATTTGTCAAGTTATCTTAAACCTTCCATCAAAAAGAAATGCTGGACTACCTTCCAAAACTACTAACTAATGTAAGCTATGACAATGTTACCAATACTGTAATCTGTATATATATAATATAATATCAATATTTAGTATTGAGTGTGATGCTACTTGTAATTAATATATATTTATAATATTAAATAAACAAAATAATATAATAAAAAAATTAATTAAGCCAAATGATTTTATTATTTATAAATTGCACATCTTATTGCAAGGTATATGCTAAACCATTTAAATATCAAAACAGTATTATGTGTGGATGGCAATGATAATGTGTGTATATTACAAGAAAAAGCAACCAATCATTTGATTGTAATGTCCATTAATAACAAACCATTTGTCAATTAACTCATTCGTTGAATATTCATTTACCACTCCATTGATTCCATGATTCTATTACTATGTTCTTCTGTTCATTCATCCATTTATCTATTAATCCATGCATGACTAACAATACAACAATTTCAGATAAGTAAGTAGGGTATGACATTTATGTCAATACATTCAGACAATTATGGTACTAGTATTATCACCATTACACTATACTTTAATACTGTTACTAGACTTCATCCTAAAACCTAAACACTTTAGCATATGATGAACTATCAGTTGTAAACCACTCCCATTATTTTTGATGCAGGCAGTACACCATAAAAAGCTAACAAAACTTACCTTCAGCATTATTAGGTAATACATAACATAACAAAACTGAAAATATTACAACGATAATAATATACTGCGACAATCTGTAACAGAGATAACATAAACCGATATATATAAAGTTATTAAAGACTAGGGCTAATAGCACTATAACTTATTAATAGATATATATATATATATATATATATATATTATACATCAAAATGTGTTTATTTATGTTTGTAATTGTATTAGTTTTAGACAATACTCTTACTTTTGTTCGCGTCTTGAAAACAAGGCTATTACAAGGAAAAGCTTAAAATAAAATCTCGACCCTCCTCTCTACTAGTCTCAATTATGACACGAATATTCATTAGGTGTTGGTATGCTGATAGCTGACACATGGCATAAAATAATGTCTTAAAGTGTGCAAGTATGATGAGAAATCTTATAGTGTCGTGGTCGTAGGTCGGCTTCATATGATTAAAGACCACAGATAATAGTCAGTCAGTGAGAGAGAAACTCTTGACAAAATGCAGGGTCTTAATTTTGTCTCTTATTGTTTTTTTTGATCATCAGTTGTACTCACTTGACCACTGCTACTGGTAAGTAAGTCAAATCACTTTGGACATAGCTTTCCATTTTCCCTATTTAAATAAGGAACGCGCTAAAAAATTGATAGATTTAGAAAGTACAACACAATGACTCTACATCATAGTTATAGATAATGACGTTATTACATGTTGTTTTTAAACATTAGCTACAATTCATTAACTATATACTAATATAGGATATAATGTCCTATCATATGTTAATTGAATGATATATAAGTTCAAAAATAATTAAAAAGGACTGTATAAATTCGACTAAATATGACCTCAATATTGTTCATATGATATTTTAAACTTAGTGATTGTGTACTTTTGCACTAAACATTTGAATAACTTACACGACATTGACATACTTTTAAACTTTTCACTGTATTTTTCTAACTTGTGTTTTCATTACAGTAACTCTAACTGCAGACTATACAGGTAATATCTGTACAAAACAATTGCTGTCTTCACATGTGTAACAAATACAGACAGATTATTTTGGTTGAGTGGCAGCGAAAATCACCTTTTTCAGACTAAATCATAATTCGCCTAATGAAACTAGTTATTGTTGGTGACTTTAACGTGAAATTGATTTCCTCAAGCAATAACAATATGATTTCAACTGCAACAACTAATGCTACAACTAATGGAATTAGTATCACTTGTAGAGATGATATAAGTGGTGGGAACTCAGCATCTAAAACAATAGAGCTAGCATGTAAGTTTATGTAAATGTTAAATATCCATCCATTCATCTCCTTGGCTATCCATATGTCTATCTGACAATCCATTCCTCCCTACATTTATTTATCTATCTGTTATTCATCTATTTGTCTGTGATCTGTCCATTCATTCATCCATCCATTCATTCGTCTGTCATTGGTTGTTAAAAATACTACACAGATATAAAGCATTACCTTCTCTTTTTAGCTGCTCCAAGTAAACCATTAAAACTTTATAAACAACAACTACAACATTCAACTCCGTCTCTCTCTCCTGGTCTCCACCCTCATCTACTGGGGGTACAAAATCTTGATCATTATATCATCATAGTTGATCCACTCCCAGAAACTGGTGTCTGTCCTGACAATCAATGTCGTGTTATATCAAATGATACTATTCTTACTGACTTGTTGTATGGTACTACATATAATGTGACAATTAAAGCTGTGAATTGTGCTGGAAGTGGACCCGATTGAGACATTAAGTTTGACAATTGTGGGTCAAGGTATGATAATGGTTAGAAAAAAAGATAGAAATGTACATTAATGTAAGTCTTTTTGCGAATGGATGGATGAATGAATGAATGGATGGACAAACAAATCAAATGAACACATGGGTAGATGGACGGACGAATGGATGGAGAGATAAATGATGGATATTAGTTTAAAATAACATCTAGTTTTGTTATACATAGTTTGGCTAATAATGAAAAATGTGTTGATATGATATGGTATCATACCTAGTATATTAATGAAACCCTCTCAGTACATTGGGACTATATATATTAAATGAAGTCAGTAATTAATATTTATGAGTTGATCTCTTTCTCTGTTATTTATAGAACCATTTCCACCTCAGAATTTAGAGGTCTGTGTACATGGAAATAATGGCAATCATGAATTGAGAGTATCTTGGATGGTAAGTAAAATAGTGCTGTTACCTCTACAGCTATTGAAATCGTGCTCTGTTTCAAAATGTTAATATTTTAACATATTAATTGTACAAGTTTACAACTGTAACATAAGCTTCTTATAAAACTCATGTACTGACAGTACACATTTTTCATGCACTTTTTTCCACTTTTCTCACTCCTAACTTTCTCTTTTCCTCTAGTGTTCAGATTTATTCAGTCTCTTAGTTCCTCCAATCACAAAACTATGAGATCGCCTCTCTCCTCCTAATACCTTACCTACAAGATTAATGTATTAGCTAGCAGTAATTGTAACTGTTCTTACTCATAGATATACCAGTAGAAGCCATGTCTTTATATAGTATGTCAGTATTAGCTAACAACAGTGTGGGTTCCAGTATAAACAAACCCTATGGTCACTGTGTGTAAGTTATAGTATACTCATGTACTTCACTACATTATTTTTGTAATATATTTATTTAAAGTAATCATTGTTCATAATCCACAACATGTTTATTCCATGCACTATATAGTCCATTTACTTGCACACCTTTAACAAAATAGTCAAAATTTATTTTAAAAATAAGCATTGATATATAAATTTTGGTCTTCATTACCATGTCTCTTGAACTTCCAACAAAGTGTGTACTAAGAATTACATAATTGTAGACAGATGTGTACTGGCTTAAGTCCAATTATTAGTCTCGTGTAGCCAGCCCCTCCCTCTCGGGAAGGGTCTGGTCAAACTGTAAGTATAGCTCTCGTTCAGAGAAACTACCGGAAATCCGGTAGTCTATAAGTGGTGTTAAGAGATAGGAGGGCAAACATCCACTTTAAAATTGCTGACTCAACAGAAGTACAATGTACTGAAAAGCTTGAGAGAACTGCTTGCGTATCTAGCATTGTACTTCTGTTTAGTCAGCAATTTTAAAGTGGGTGTTTGCCTCTTATCTCTTAACACCATTTATTCGACTACGGATTTCCGGTAGTTCTCTGAACGAGAGCTATACTTACAGTTGACCAGACCCTTCCCGAGAGGGAGGGGCTGGCTACGCGAGACTATCCAATTATACTATCTAGTGTACATATACTTCTACTATTCTCTTATATAAAGCTGATAGGGTATGCTATATCAATATTAAATCATCCTCTTTAAATGTCAATGGTAGTTGCACTTAGTATATGACCTTCATATCGTTAGCATTAGCTATCCTACTTGAATTAGTAGTAAATGATGACCCTACTATTGTCTGCATATCCTGTGATAGTGTAAAGGTACATGATCTTATCCTATAATAAATTTGTATTGAGTTTATGGTCTATTAGTGATTTCATAGGCTGTGCTTTGATAACAGCAGCTGTGGTAACTGATAATATATTTAATATTGGAAGTGTGGTATAGTAGGCATGTTGTTAGAGTGTGATGATAATGCAGTAATTATATCTGTACTAATTTGTTAACTGACTATCATATCTATGTGTGTGTTTGTCACTATTGAATCAAAACTGTGAAATGTTGATGCCTCATAACACAATAATGAGCATAATACAAACTACTCCCATCTATACAGTAATTTACAACTCCAGCTGATGTTTACAAGAAGCTAGATTGTCTATCATTTACTAGATCATGACTAAGCATAATAACTAGTATAATAACTACTTTATTATTAACTCTTTATCTCTTTAATAGTTACTAGTGCAAATTTGACTACAACAACAGTTATTCAAACTGCCACCTCAGCAGTGGTAGCAGTCAATATATCTTGGCAGTCTTGTATTGGAAGTCAGGCAATGCTACAACTTAATTACACACATAATACCTGGTCAAAGATGGAGACATTTACTGCCACTTTACCTGAACAAATAACATACATTCCATTGACCGGTCTTCAAAGTGGAACCTCTTACGACTTGAGTGTGGACTTATTGACAATGGTATTACTGTAGGCTCTTTGACTGGTAATAGTTTTATGACTGAAAGACTGGACAATATAGCACCTGCTGAATGTAGCAGTAAGTAAAACAAAACACTACAGCATTAATAACACTATATAATACTTATATTTAATATACAGAAACTACATGTAATTATAATATTATTTGTTACTGCTAACATTATAGGTATTGTGTCACGACAGACTATAACTGTGCCAACCATCATAACAAAAAACAATGATTATCACTCCAAGTATAGAACCAAATGTGGATTCTCAATGTAAGATTATGACTGATATACTATATCAATTGATAGAGAATGTGTACACTGTACTTATAGAGTTATTGCACTTTTATGTGTCCAATTTTAAATCCTAATAATACAAGTACATTATATATATATATATAATATATATATATATATATATATATATATATATATATATATATATATATATATATATATATATATATATATATATTATATATATATATATATACACACACACACACACATATATATATATGTATATATATATGTGTGTGTGTGTATGTAATATGTATATATATATTATATATATATATATATATAATGTACATGTATTATTAGGATTATATAATGTATATCTTATTATTTACTTCTCCATTATAGGTGCTAACAATAGTGACTATGTTGTCGGTATTAGTATTCTTGGAATTATAGCAGCCATTGCTGTCATCAGTGCTATTTTTGTTAGTATGTCTCTTCTGCATTAATAAAAACTGCAATAAAAGACGACACTATTCTATGGACAGGACTACAGGAGAGTACATTAACACTATGACTTAAATAGCTCAAAAACGCACCTAATTCAAAGCAAAGTCTTTGATGATGCATCACTTCAGGTAAAAGCCAACCAATCGTACGGTCAGTTTAGAAATAATGAAGCCATGAATAGCACAACAGAACATTACGCTCAACCCGTATACAGGACTCCCAATAGTGACAACTAATCCTACATATGTTCAAACAACCAACAATACAAGTCAACCTACACCAGACGAGATCAAACTGATCCAGTAACTTAACATCTTATGAAAATGGTAACCCTGTCTATGTTGCACCAAGCGAAGGGACTCCTTCTCCATTTAACTCTCCACTACCCACAACTAAGGCTATCGACAATCCAGCTTATGCTAAACCTTATATGGTGGTGTCTGACAGTTCCAATATTGAACGACCTCATAGTTATATAACTCCAGTTCCAATATATGAGAAAATTAGTGAAAAAAAGCGAAATAGTCTAATAGAACATATTACATTAACCACATTTTTCTTAACAATACACAAACATACATAAACACTGTGTGAATATAATTGACAGTCTATTATAATAAATTGTGTAATATTAACTATAGTGTTTGGTTTACCAAAAAATGCTTTTAGTCACTCTTGAAATTGTCGTACCATTCGTTTATTATTGTCAGCAAACATTCTTTATCTTGAAGCATTGCTACCTCAGGAGGACTACTGTGGTCATATAACTCCACTGTACATGGCTCTTCATCCATTAGGCCTTACGCTTCTCTATATCCCAGTTCATCCAAGCTGTTGAATGTCAGTATGGAGTACGCATTGAATATCCCATATAGGCCATTTTGTCTTTACTTGAGCATTCATTATTATCATCTCATAATGCTGACATATTTAGGAACCGAGATATTGAGAATGTGGCACAGATCATAAAGGACACAGAATTTGAACTTATATTTTCATCATACGAAATGAAAGATTGATTTTCTCTAGTTTGGTAGCTATTGTATTTTACAAGTATCAACAAGTATAGAACAGAGCATCTTGACATCTACAATAATAAAAAATGAGGTCATTAGATGTTCAAATTCTCAACTGTCAAGGATCAGTCATCAGGCTTTATTTTCCTAATATTGAAAGATCCTCTATGACACAACATACAAAGAGGAATTAATTAAAAGAATAAGCAAGTAATTAAAAAAAAATTTGCCTTGTCACATGTTTACTAAAATAGAGAATAATGGACATACCTACAATCAGGAGCGCATGAGTGTTGCGACGCTCATGTGCTCTTGCTATAATATATAATGCATTTAGCAGGCATACCTATTATAGTAAACATATAGACCCTTCCTTATTTAATAACTTTATAAAGGTAATTTACCATTGAAAGCTTTGAGCTGTTGTCATAGTAACAATCTGATATGTCAAGGACTTCACGCCTCCATTTCCTTCTTGACAGTACAAAAGAACAGTAGACAGTATACACTCTAATCAGAAAGAACTACATCAACAGACATTGTTGTAATAGAATAGTTGGCAGTTGAAATTTGTTCATTAGTTGAAGAGCTTCTAAAGGTTATGGTAATGTTAGTAATAGCAGGTTATAAACACTAGTTACAGTGACTGACCCTCAACGAGACATGATCATCCTCAATAATAGATGTAGAGACGCTCGAGGTCAGGGTGACACCTTCTACAAGTGAGAAGTAAAATGTTAATAAATATTTTTTTTATTCATAATCATCATTTCTCTTTGTCTATCCTTTGTCCTTTCTTTGTCCTTGTAATTTGATCTGTTTAATGACCATTAACAATTCATTTCTTTCTGTCCTTTGTTCTATCAATCTGTTTACCAACTTCTATGTGTGATAACTAATCTGGTCTATCTGCTTGTTCACTATATAATATATCCATCTATTCATCTATCCATCCATTCATTCATTTATCCATCCATCAATCCAATCATCCATCCATCCATTCATATATCCATCCATTCATTCATAATTATTCATTCATCCATTCATCCATCAATCCATCCATCCATTCTTCTATTCATCCATCATTCATTCTATCATTTATTTATACACAATTCTATCAATAAACTGACCAATGAGTTCAGGATCAGATTTATCACCATTTCCTATTCTATTAATAGCACTAACAGTAACAGCAGAGACACCACAAGCAGGAACAGTATGAGTTGCATTACAAGTTCCATTAACAGTGAAACTCTTTTTTGTTACTCCTGATACTGACACAATATAATGTGTAATGGAAGGTATAGTACAACTTAAATCTGTGGGACACTATGTGGAAAGAAAGAAAGAAAGAAAATTACAAAGACATGTACATACAAAAAATGGGAGTACTTTTTTGTTGTATTTGTATTAATTTTAGATAATGTTTTTATGTGGTTTGCGTCTTAAAACAAAAGCACACAAACAAAACTACTCCTCTCTACAAGTCTTAATTATGACAAGTATATTCATAAGGTGTTGGTGGCTGTCCACATGAAAGTATAAATAATTTTCAAAAAAAATGATATTTTGCAAATTGTGAATAATTCATATATTGTTATAGTTAAGGTCATTCCATTCTTATTATTTAAATACTATTGAGGTCACGGATATAACAAGTCAGTGGGAGAGATAGAGAGGCTCTTGCAATTGAAAAAATGCAGGTCTTTAATTTTGTCTCTCATTTGTTATTTTGATCATCAGTTGTACTCACTTGATCACTGCTACTGGTAAGTAAGTCAAAACTACTTTAGACATAGCCTTTCATTCTCTATTTAGTAAGGAAAACCCTAAATTGATAGATTTAATACAACACAATGACTTACATCATAGTTATAGATAGTGACGTTATTACGTGTTGTTTTAACATTAGCTACAGTTCATTAAGTATATACTAATATAGGATATAATGTTAAATCAAAAGAATATGTCCATTCAAGCTTAAGTGGCCGTATAATTTGACTACATTTGGCCTCAAATATTGATCATATGATACGTTTAAACTTAGTGATCATGTACTTTACTTATATACTGAATATTTGAATGACATACCTATGTCATACTTTAAACTTCTTACTGTGTTTTTCTAACTTTTAGTTTTTTAAAAGGGAGTGTCAGTAATAGAACGCTATACTTTAATGGAATTTAATACTATACCCCAGACCCTAAATGTTGGAACCTAAATGTATTAATTTCACATTAAAGTATGCTATACCATTTCGTTTTTAAAAAGCCTAGTAACAAAAACATACTGTTATATATCTGAGCCTCTATAGCAGTGATTAGGTAACGGTAATTGTACAGTTTTATAATAATTTGTTATTTAGTTGTAATTGTCCACTAAAAATACAATAATGTATTGTTTTTGATTACATCCCCCAAGTAGTTGTAACCAACCACAATTTTAACAACTAGTGGGAAAGCCAGACCTCAATTATGAATATAGTCAAAGCTATGTTTTATTGTTTTAATCCAAATATGGATTTCTAGAATAAGAGCCTTGTTTTTTGTACACTCTGAAGTAGTTAATAGTGGTGACTTTACATCCTTTACAATGTCATTTAGTCTGAAAAACCTGAAACACTGATTTTCTTGAAACTTAATTCCATAAAAATGTAATGTCTTTACATTTTCATGTAATTATATGTACATTTCTAATAGTAGTAATGATAATTGTAGAAAAGTAGTTGTGATTGTAATGATTAATATTGAAGTAAATGTAATGATAATGATAATTGTAATGGTAATGGTAATTTGTAATGGTGATAATAATGGTAATTGTAATGGTGATAGTAATGGTAATGGTAATGGTAATGGTAATGATGATGGTAAATGGTAATGGTAATGATGATGGTAATGTAGAAAAGTAGTTGTGATTGTAATTGATTAATATTGAAGTAAATGTAATGATAATGATAATTGTAATGGTAATGGTAATTGTAATGGTGATAATAATGATAATGGTAATGGTAAATGGTAATGATAATTGTAATGGTGATAATAAGTGATAACAGTAATGATGGTAATTGTAATGGTGAAATGATTGATTAAACTGAAGCTGTAATGTACATATCACTGCTATATAAATCTATCCCTTTGAATTAAGGATATTTCACTCTTAAGTAAACCTCTCAATTGATATGAAAGTTAGATCAATGATGCCCTTACAAGAGATATGTCACAAATATAATGCTTTGAGCAATTCTTCATTAACTATTTTCGTTTGTTTCCATTACAGTAACTTTAACTGCAGATTATACAGGTAATATCTGTACAAACACTATTGCTGGTCTTCACATGTATAAGCAGTACTAATGTATTATTTTGGAGGAGCAGCAGTGGCAGCAATCATTTTTCAAAGCATCTCGAGATTCACCTAATGATACTAGTACTGTTGGTGACTTTAAAGTGAAATTGATTTCAAAAAGTGGTGGCAAAATTATTTCAACTGCAAACAATTAATGCTCTAAACTGATGGAATTAGTATCACTTGTCGAGATGATATAAGTGGTGGGAACTCAGCATCCTAAAACAATAGAGTTAGCATGTAAGTTTGTGACAAAATATTAAACATCAATCCATTTATCTCTTTTGTCCATCCATCTATCTACTGGGTTATCCATCCATTGCTCACCCTCATCTATCTATCTATCCATCTATCCATTCATTCAATGTCCATGAATATATAAACATCACCTCTTTTTAAGCTGCTCCAAGTAAACCACTAAACTTTATAAACACAAAAAAAAACTACAACATTCAACTCTGTCTCTCTCTCCTGGTCTCCACCCTCATCTACTGGGGGTACAAAATCTTGATCATTATATCATCACAGTTGATCCACTCCCCAGAAAACTGGGTCTGTCCTGACAATCAATGTCGTGTTATATCAAATGATACTATTCTTTACTGACTTGATGTATGGTACATATATATAATGTGACAATTAAAGCTGTGAATGTGCTGGAAGTGGACCAATTGAAACATTAATTTAACAATTGGGGTCAAGGTATGATAATGGTTAGAAAAAAAGATTGCTTGTTAGAAAATGTACATTAATGTGTTTTTTTGTGAAGGGATGGGATGAATGAATTAATAGATGGACAAACAAATCAATGGGAACCACATGGTTAGATGGACGGATGAATGGATGGAGAGATAAATGGATGGATATAGTTTAAAATAACATTAAATTTGTTATACATAGTTTGGTTAATAAGAAAAAAAAATGTTAATATGATTTGGGATCATACCCTAGTATATTAATGAAACCCTCTCAGTAATTGGGACTATATAGTATTTATTAGCCAGATGAAGTCAGTAATTAATATTTATAAGTTGATCTCTTTCTCTGTTATTTTTAAGAACCATTCCACCTCAGAAGTTGGATGTCTGTGTACATGGAAATAATGGCAATCATGAATTAAGAGATTAGTATTTTTGGATGTAAGTAAAATAGTACTGTTAGCTCTATAGTTGTTGAAATTGTTTATTTCACCAAAAAGTTAATATTTTAACACATTAATTATAACATTGTCTACAAGTCTACATCTGTAAACATAAGTTTCTTCTAAAAAAAACTCATGTACTGACAGTGCACATTTTTTTCATCCACTTTTCCTCTTTTCTCAATCCTAACTTTCTCTTTTCCTCTAGGTGTTCAGATTTATTCAGTCTCTTAGTTCCTCCAATCACAAACTATGAGATCACTCTCTCCTCTTCTAATACCTCACCTACAAGAATAAATGTAATTGCCCGCAGTAATTGTAGGTTGTTCTGCTCATAGATATACCAGTAGAAGCCTGTCTTTATATAGTGTGGTTCAGTATCAGCTAACAACAGGTGGGTTCCAGGGCATAAACAAAAAAAAAAAAACCCCTATGGTTACTGTGTGTAAGTTATAGTATACTCATGTTTACTTCACTACATTATTTTTAACCATGTTCTATTTAAAAGTAAATCATTGTTCATTTATATTTCTAATGATATTACTAGATCTGACTAAGCCATAATAACTAGCATAATAACTACTTTATTGTTAACTCTTTATCTCTTTAATAGTTACTAGTGCAAAATTGACTACAACAACAGTTATTCAAAAACTGCCACATCAGCAGTGGTAGCAGTCAATATATCTTGGCAAGTCCTTGTATTGGAAGTCAGGGCAATGCTACAAACTTAATTACAACATAATACCCTGTCAAAAGATGGAGGGACCATTTACCACAAACTTTACCTGCACAAAACAACATACCATCCTATGATGAGTTCTTCAAAGTGGAACCCTTTACAAAACTTGAGTTGTGGACTTAGTGACTAATGGTATTTACTGTAGGCTCTTTGACTGGGAGATTTAATTTTATGGGAACTGAAAGACTGGACAATATAGTACACTGCGTGAATGTAGCCAGTAAGTAACAGAAAATTACAGCATTAATTACATATATAAGACTTATATTAATATACAGGAACTACATGTACATGTAATTATAATATTATTTTTTACTGGCTAATATTATAGGTATCGTGGTCTCTCAATCACAACAGACATGTAATTGGTATCGACCATCATAACAAACAAACAATGATTATCACTCCAAGTATAAGAAACAAGTTTGGACCCTCAAACAATATTACTTGGCTAATTTTATAGGCATTTGTCACCCTTACTCAATACACAAGAGGGCTGTAATGGTATCGACCATTGTAACAACAAGAGAGATTATCACTCAAGTATAGAACCAGTGTTAAGAGCCTCAAATTTCTCAATCAAAAGGGGTGTGTAATGGGTATCGACATTGTAAAAACAACAAAGAAGAGATTATCACCTCCAAGTATAGAACCAAGTGTAGACCCTTTCAAAATGATATTACTGTTATGTTAATTTTATAGGGCATTGTGGCCTCCCAGTCACAAACAGGCTGAGTAATGCTGTCGCCATTGTAATGACAACAAATACGATCACTCCAAGTATAGGAAAAAAAACCAAATGTGGATTCTCAATGTAAGATTATGACTGATATACTATATCAATTGATAGAGAAATGTGTACACTGTACTTATAGATTTATTGTTCTTTTGTGGGTCCAATAATAAAAGTATATATATATAATGTAGGGACTATGTATTATATTTCGTTATTTACTTTTCCATTATTAGGCCCTAAAACAAAAATTGGAAATTCTATTTTTCTATTGGGATATTTGGAGTTATAGCAGGCAGTCACGGCTGTCAGTGCACATGTTTTGATAGTATGTTCTCTTCTGATATTAGTAAATCCTACAAAAAAAGACACACTCTATTCAAAGAACAAGACAACAGGACAACATTTACTACCAACTTAAATAGCTCAAAAAAAAATCACCTAGTACAAAGCAAACATCTAAAATAATGCATCATAATATAGTTAAAAGTTCAACCAAGTCATATGGTCCCTATACAAAATAATCAAGCCATGAATGTCATAACAGAAAACTTAATGTTTGACCAACACCATTGAGTCTTCCATTAGTGACAACTAATCAATAATGTGAGGACCACTAACAACACAAGGTCAACCTACACAAGATGAAATCACAAAACAGATCCAGTATACTGAACTTCTAGTGAAAATGGTTTAATCCGTTTACAACTTGTTGCAAGCAAGGGAGTCCTCTCCGCTTTACTTCGCCAGTTGACTTCTCCACTATCCGATATACTATTACAAAAGTACAATGCTAATCCATCTTATTCTAAACCTTATATGATGGTATTTGAGAGTCCCAAGTTGGACCTCAAGGTTAAGTAACTCCAGTTCCAATATAAGAGGAAATTGGTGAATCAGTCTAAAAGAAACATTATTACAGTAACCACAATTCTTAACAATACACAAACATACTGAACTGGTGAATCATAATTCAGACAATCTTACTGTAGAATTTTTTTCATTTTCAACATAG
>NW_024533718.1:0-132923 GCF_016097555.1 Gigantopelta aegis | reverse complement strand
ATAAACACTGGGGTAATTATATATGTGTGTGGTGTGTGTGTGTGTTGTATGTCTTTATTATCTATAATGGAATATTAATATAACACTGGTTATTATATATGTGTGTGTTGTGTGTGTGTGTATGTCTTCATTATCTAATAATGGAATAGAGATGTTAGTTTATGAATATATCTAATAATTATAAAGATTGTAACAAAGTTCAGTCGGTGTTTACATTATAAGAGTTATTTTTTCTCAACATATGTGTCTCTAATAATAGTTATATAAGTTTTATTGTTATGCTAACAATATTAACATAACAATATTCCAATATGTCCTATGTATTGTAATACATTAAATATAAAGACACATTATAATAGATGTTACCTTGATGTGTAAGAGCTGTTGTTGAAATCCAATAGCTTCTATGAACAGTGAGCTTCCAGCTACTCTGTGTACCTTCTCTTGAAATACTTTTATTATTAATTCTAATCTTTCTATATTTCTCTTCAGTAGGATTAGCAATAATATTGTCAAGATATCTAGTTAAAAAGGATGATATAAAATGGAGGGTGATATTATTATTATCACCTGCAAATAGTCTCAACACAAGCTTTCTTTTGATCTTCATTACTGGTAAGTGGTGACTATCATATGGACTGATGACAGTTAATGGTTCTTTAAGATACTCCTAAATAGATCAATGAAATAAATTAATGGAATAATTGATGGATGAATAATAGATGATGGATCAATAAATGATTGAATGGTCAAATGAAAAAAATACTATATTTTAAAAAAAAATGTACTTATAGTAATAGGAACCCTTGCATTATTATGGTTCCTGGTATTAAAGACACACCTCTTGTAAGCATTGTTCTATATGTGTCTTAATATTGTCATGAGGGACACTTAACGCACACACTGGACATAACATATAGACCAGTAACATTACACTAGTACACATCTGAGACTTGAACTACAGGTTTAGGAACCTGGTCTGGGAATGAAGCTGTAGCACCTCTAGTATCTGAACTAGTGTCCGAGGACTAGAGTAAATAATAAATTATAAAAAAATAAAGAAATTTTGTATACCTTAATACTAGTTTGTTCTAAAGATGGCGGTGTGGAGGCCACATTGGGTTTTAAGTTTAGGTTTCACTGTTGTAGTAGACTTAGTGTTCTCCTGGCTATTCAGTCTTGCCAGTGCAGCAGTACCCGCAGCTACAGCACTCCTGATTGAGGCTTTGTGGTGTTTGTTGAGGAGAAGCTATAAGAGATATAAATTGTTTACAAAAACTTTATTTACCTTTTATAACTGGTTGAGGAGTTTGTTCATCCAACCTGTGACCAGGTCCAGCACGACTAAAATTTGGCGTCTACTTTCTTTTTTTGAAAGAAATTTTTTTATTTTTTCAGCCATTGGTCAGATTTATTATATTTAGAACAGAGACACAGGATAACAAACAACAAAAATGAAAATAAGACCACACCTATATTATTAATAAAAAGAGCATGACTTATTCCCGGGTTAAAAATAACTTTTAAAAGTAAATGATGAACTCTGGTAAGACTCCTACTTCTCTACCTCAAAGTAGAGTAAATTGACGTCCTCCAAATCTCAAAATCCACGTCCTAAAACACATCTGCTGATAGCAAGGTATACAACAAGTAGGCGGTAAAAATCAACTAAAGATGGTAAATTGAGGAGTGTCAGTTCTCAGAGCAGTACTAGATTGAAAGCTAAAGAAGAAGAATATAGGTATGGACGAATAGATGATAAATAGGACAGAATGGATGTATTATAAATGAAAATAGATGCATATGTTGAGTAATGGATTGATGGATATCAATTTTAGGAAATTAAATGCAACTTTGGAAGCTAAGACAGCATCTCTTGTAAAAGAAGCTGAAGAGTTAATGGTATTCATAGTTTGTTAATAATATGTTGTTATTAATTATTATCTTAACAGAAAGAGCACAGCAGTACATTAGAAGAAGTAATACAAAATGAAGATCAACCACAGTAAGAGATACATCACTATAGTAACGATATGATTAATGTACTGAGACACTCTATTATTATGTTAATGTTAAAATGAGTTAAAAATAACATACCTTTTCAACAGTAGCTATCATTATATTTTATGTCCTTTCTTTCTAGTTCTACATCATTGGATGACAGTAACATTGTTGTAAGTCCACTTGCTGTCTTAAATCATCCTCATACTGCAAGGAGTCTTCTTGTATCAGAGAAAGAAGATAATAATAACAGACCAACAGCTGTTGGTAATAAAGGATCTCTTAAAAAACTAAAACAAAACAAACAAAGTAAGTTATTGTAAATATCAGTTGCGTCTAAGAAGGAGGCGCTGATAGTCCAATTGGTAAGGCATTAATCTAGTAACTGAGAGTCATGGGTTCAAATCCCAATTGAATTGAACTGCCTCTTTAATTGTTGTTCATTTTATATCACAAGGTCCTTTCCAGTGTTTCTTCTTCACTTTAGTTGCACTGACCTTCCTCCTCCTATATCTTCTGTGGAGGCTATCTCTGCAGATATTGAGAAGACAGTGAGACAATTAGAACGAAAACTGGAAGAGGAAGAACTACAAGAAACCAGACAAGGAGGAGGAGGAGCAACTAGAGGAAGGCAAGATGTCATTCCTGAGTGACAGAAAGACTTGGGAACAGGTACATACAGGGAATATGTAGGGAGTTAGGGAGAGAGAACTGACATTCCTTTAGAGGCCATGATTCGGTTTTTAAAGGCTAAAGTACGTGTCATGCAAGAAGAATTGGATCAGTTGAGTGAAGACAACAGGCAAAAGGTAAGAGAAAACATGTTTACAATTAATGGTCCTTGTTTAATAGGACAAAGAAATTGTCAGTGTCAGAAACTCAACTCAAAAAATTGAGTGATCAGAATACAAAGTTAGAAAAAAGTCAACAATCATTACAAGTGAGTTATACAGTACAACCTCAAACCTTAAAGTAGTTGTATTATATAATACTGTCTCGTCATCTCTTCAGTCTCAGATTGTCAAATACCAACAATTAGCTAAAGATGCTCAACAAAAGTGTGAAAGTTTGGAAGTACAATTGATATCATTACGAAGAGTGAGTTCCTTGTAATTATTAGTACCAGACTATTATTGTTTATTTGTATATTAAAGGAGTTGGACAATGAGAAGTCCTCACAGAAAAAAGTTTTTCAACACACAGTGCTACTGAAGTTCGGTTGAACAGAGCTTTGGAAGAAGTTGAGAAATACAAAGGATTATATACTAAAATGAAAGCAGATTCTAAGGTTTCCTAAATTCATTCCATTACATTCTACTTCCTCTTACAAACAGGATGTGACTAAACTTGAAAAACAAAAATGGAGTCATTAGAAGCAGAGAACAAACTACTAGAGAGACAAAAGAATGAACTTATCACTGCATTCAAAAAACAAATGAAACTCATTGATGTCCTCAACGACAAAAGATACATTTGGAAGCTGCTCGGATGTTAGCATTCACAGAAGAAGAGTTTATTAAAGCTCTAGACTGGGAAAGCTCATAACACCACCAAATAGTACAAATACCAAGATCACTTATTCAATGATATATTACTATGTACTACATATAACATTTACTATTAGCTATAACAAAGCAACAAAGAATTATATACCAAGTTATAAATCACTTATTATAGTATAGACTTGTGTCTGAACGATAAAGCCACTTCATAATTTGAGGCTTGTGTGAAATAGTTAATAGTTGAAAAGAAATCTTTTGTATTGAAAATAGTGGGATGAGTGAGATTACATTTGTCTGGTCAGTTAATAAAACAACATCTGCCTAAACTTAGAGTCTTGATGTCGTTGTCGTGGTGTAAGTGTTGCCATGGTGATGTCAGTCTGTAGTGTAACGGGCCCGTTTTTGTCCATTAAACTCCTCAATTGTTCGTTCTGTGAGTGGATGATCTGAACTATCAGCTGTACCCATAAACCAACTCTCACATATTTTTTGCATATTCGAACTAACATGAATGTCACTCCATTTTGTGTACCACTCAAGGAAATGAGTTCGCTGTTGTTCAAATACTGAAGGATTGACCTAAAATTAGAAAACTACAGTACAGTCATTGGCTCCAGTCACTGGTGTAAGTACTAATGTTCACTAGTCTAGAGCTTAGCTGGAGCCTAGGTCACTTGTGGTAAGTATTGATGTTAACTAGTCTAGAGCTTAGCTATCCTAGGTCACTGTGGTAAGTACTGGTGTTCACTAGTCTAGAGCTTACTAATGGTAGGTACTATGGTATCCTAGGTCACTGTGGTAAGTACTGATGTTCACTAGTCATTGTGGGTGGTAGAGCTTAGCTATCCTAGTCTCACTGGTGGTAAGTACTGATGTTCACTAGTCTAGAGCTTACTAATGGTAGCTATCCTAGGTCACTGTGGTAAAGTAAATTTAACTATAGGTCACTGTGATAAATATTGACAAAGACTATAGGTACTTACTTCTCGAGCTCTTTTCAAGGATTTTCTCTTGTACATATAATCTTCACTATTAGCTAAAGGTATCATTCTATATGATCTTTCATCCATTTTAAATTCAATAGCACCATGAGTATCAAACTGTAACATTAGTTGATCCACTTCAGTAGAATTCTGGTCAGTTTCCATTGAAGTTGATGAACTAAGATAAGCAGGATCACGATGAGTTCTAAAGACAACACAATAATTATTATAATAATGTTATATTGTAATGACTGAACTTACCGAATTAAAAATATCTTGCGCTCTTGTACTAGCGATTTCATATATTGTGAACTAGTGTCCTCATCTTTACTATATTGTTCAACATATGACCACTTCTATAGTAAAAATACATGTAGATTAATAGATAAGTAGATGATTAAAGGAGTAGATGAATGGATGATAAACGAACAGAATGGATTAGTGATGGATGGTAGATATTACCTTTGTATCTACTCCATTATCATCTGATGACTCATCAGATTCCAATAATTCAATACATAGCAATCTATTTTGTGACTGTGGAACAATAAATATCAATATTAACAAACAGACACAAGAGACATACTCACCATAACAATCTTGAAACAATTCTCATCCGTCAACAACCCTTCCATTTTCTTTTGATATACTGTTTCCATGGTAACAAGAAACAGACGGAGAGATGTCGCTTAAATCTTCAACAAACTTGGTATGTTCGTCGAGGACTTGTAAACAAATGTCTTCAGCGATCATAGCATGAAGCTAAACATGTTAATAACAAATGATACATTATTAATTTATTTTCATACTTGTCTAACAATATTTTGTACGAGTCTGTCCAATGTGAAGGTAACATAAGCATGTACGCCAAACATTTCCCGGGCAGTATCTTCTTCATAGGTTGAGCTGTCAATGTTTCCCTCCATAAAGTTTTTCGCCATATTAAGAAATGTTGGATAATATTCATCAACTTGAATATCAGCTAAAAGAGAAGAAATAAAACAAATATAGAAATTATATTAAATACACAAAAATTGACAACATACGTAGTTTTCTGAGACCTAACTTTACAGCTGTAGATTCCTTTAAAGTAGAAGTACCATCATTAGAATATTCTTCAATAGCTACCAATGACTGTTTGTACACTTTATATAACCTCTCACATAATAACTAGACAAGAACAAAACAATATTGACAGATAGACAAAAAGACAGAGACAGACAGACAGACAGACAGACAGAGGTATTAGTAGCACTTCTCACTTCAAATAATCTAAAAAAGGTATATATTGTATTATTTGTGAAGATTGTATGGTGGTCCAAGTCCTTATAACCAGGAGGAGCCTCTGGTTGTATGGAATGTACAGTATCATTAGATGTAGGTTTAGGAAATGGCTCTGATTCTACAGGATGAATGGAGAGAGGATTGTAAATGGAGATAATATAGACTTACCTTTAGTATCTTGGTCAACATCCATTGCTTCAGAGTCAGTATCCATGCTAAGATCATCTTCTGAAGTCAGTTCAACTCTGACAACAAGACATGATAACTTGTATTATAAATATATAAACATACTTAGGATAGTAACAGAAATCAGCTAATGTTTGAGTTAAAAATCCTTTAATTTTCATACTCTCTTCTTTACTCAGACTGGATGCTCTTTTCATATAATACATTACTAATGACACAGCATCATTAAACACTGTAGTCTCATCCTAACAATAAAAATATATATAACAAAATAATAATATAACACAAGCATAATACATACAGAAAAGTAATAAGAGAGATGTGCCCCAAGGGGTGGAGTCTTTCCCTCAGCTAGTTGTTCTTGTCGCTAAAATTGGTCAATTACACATAATAGTCAATTGTTTTTATTATTATGTACCTCATCAAATAAACCTTCTATTTCACCCACTAAAGTTTTGGATCTCATTGTTTTAGTGTCCGTAGCTTTAAAGTTAATCCCCTGATGATCTAAGGACTTGAGATAGTATTTCTCCAACTGTTCTCGCCAAATTTTATTAAATTGTCTTTGAGCATCTAACCAATCTTCTTGTTTAGACTTCAACCTAAATCAATGCATTAATTATTAATCCCAAATCATTGTTATATCATTAATCTATTATATTCTTGAGAATATGATATCATTAATTATTCTAATAAGGTCAAGCAAATTCAATTTTAAACAATTCTGAATTAATGTATTATTACAAAACAATACTGACCTTTTCAAAACTACTGGTATAGCGATATTAGGGTTTTTCTTGAGTCCTTCAATAATATCAGTAGCTTTGTCACCATAAATCCTGTGAATGGCTTTACGATGTATAATCTCCGAGTATCCTCCTAAACGTTCATCTAATGTAAACTGTCCTACTTCTTCTGGACTCATTCTAAGAGTTTTTTAAATCAAAAAACATGTATTAATATTAATGATATACCTTGCCATTTTCTTCTGAACAGCTTCTAATACTTTTTATTGTTGAGAGGTTTGTCTCTAATACTACATCAAGCTCAAACCTCTCATCCTCACATCTAAAGAGAATACAGACATATACCAAGTTATCCAAAAGAATACTGACACGTCCAAAGATATACTAAGCTCACTAACCTAAATATGTACTCTTCATATTGTGTTTTTCTGGTGCCATGAAGGTGGAGTCTTCAGACCACATTGGAAAGGAAACCCAAGTGTCATTGAGAACTTCGTGACATAACTGAGTTCTTCCAGAACACTTTGGCTGAACATAAGTCTTAGGAAGGGCACGATAACTAGCACCATGACGTTTTAAACTATTAAATCTAACACAAAGGTGATACATTTAGAAAATGTTCAGTGATGACTGTACCTATTTCAGCTGCAAATTCAGTGACACGTTCCTTAAGAGGAATTTGAGGAGGGGGTGTGCCTTCATGCGAGACCCTGCTGTACTGGGTTCCTTAATACCAAGCAGAGACTTAAATTGAGAAAAAATATCTGGAAATTTCTGCAAAAAGAAAGAAAGCCAAAAAGCATATAAACACAAGTATACGTCATGTAAAATCATTAGCAGCTATTTAACAAGGTAATATAAAGACAGAGGGTTGTACCCTAAAAATGGAGTCACTAAATGAACCAGCTCTGATCTGGAGACAATCTCTTCATTAAATAAAACAAGACAACGGAGGAAGTTGTCATAAACTTCTTGATTATGGAGAGCCTTACGAATCTACCGAAAATAGAAAAATATAATAAACCATCTATCCATCCATCAATGTTCCATCTGGCTGTTGTATCCACATATGTACTTACTTTATCAAAGAGAGCCATCTCAGAGTAATTGCCATGTTTACCAGCCTCAGCTAACACATCTTTAGCACTGCTTTTTGTTTTTTTTACTGGGTGGTCCTGACGAGCTACTCTGTGAGCTCTTTCTACTGTGACTTTTACTGCTCTTTCCTAGAGTACATGTGCAATGATCTGTGTGTGTGTGTGTGTGTGTGTGTAGACTGCTGACCTGATTGTTTCTTACTAATCCAAGAGATAAAGGACTCTAAAAAAGAAAAGTAATTTATGTCATTTATCTATTATTTAATCCATCCATCTGTCCGTTCAGCAGTCTTTCTTACAGCAAATCCTAATAAATGATGAGATGATGTAGCGTCTGGTAAGAACTGTCCAAATTCAGACAACAAATCTTCTTGATTTTGAAATAGTTTAGATACTTGGCCGTATACTTCTGTTTCACTAAGAGGTGTATTTGAAGGTACACCACCCTATAAAATGAGAAGATAATTACTTGTAATTAACATGTATGGGTTTACATCTTTGAGTAATCTCTGTTCTTTTTGATATGTATGAAGTATCTCTAGAAATGCTTTATAAACATCTGGTTGTCCTTGAAAACGATTCTAAAAATAGGAGAGAGAGAGAAGGGGGGGGGGGGGGGGAGGGAGAGAGGGAGGGAGTCAAATTAACACAAAATAGATTAAAGAAATCTTACTTTAATTTTGTTCACATAATTGATGGCATGGTTAAATTCTACAGGTTGGTGGCCCTAAGTAAAAATAAAATATTTTCAATAAATAAATGGTAAATAGATTATTCAGTACTAACTTTTGGAACATTGGATGTTCCACTACTAGGTGGAGAAGATCGTTGAGTATGAGAAGAAATTTGATGATTGAGTACTGGAGTTATTATTTGCCTATAAACAAAATAAAATATGTACATAATAAATATTTCAATTATTTAATTTATTCCATAGTTTGACTTACAGCTGCTGCAGCAGCATTGTGTCTCATAGCAATTTGTTGGAGGGTGTGGCTATTTGGGCGGGGCCTTGAATATTGATTTCATTCTGACCGTGAACTTCTATCTTAAAACCCGGAGGTAGAATGTGTTAAATCCAACAATGAGATCAGGATGACCTTTAAAGAGGTTTGAGACTCGACTGATCACACCAGGAGTATCAATACTAGATGAAAGGTAAACATGCATGTGGCTATGAATATCATTATAACCATAACACATGGTAAACTCATTCTCATTTTAGAAAGGTATGCTTCCTATTCCTTTGTGTATAGTTATATAGACTTGTGTAGTATTTATATTACTGACTATATAACTATATCTCATTAACCATTACTTTAGTCCATACCTTTGTGATTTGAATTCTTTCATAATATCCAAGAAATCATTGTAAACTTGAGGTTGATTACCAAAATTGTAATTTGACTTGATCAAGATAAGAGAGTGCATCTTCCACCTAAACAAAGAATAAAGGGTTAAAAATAAAATACAATACCCAACCTATATGTGTATAGTCATTTTCATTAAATTTACTTTTATTTGTACATTTGAATACTAATACTTCATTTTGATTGGTCAGTTCTATAATACTAATATACAGGTGGGCTATCGTGACCTAATCCAAATAATTATAACTTAATTGAAAGGAAATGACTTATACAATTTTGAGTTTATTTAGCTGTCCTGTCTTTTATTAAACTCACTTTCAATCTTTGAAATTGTGACGAACTAGGTGAGACAGTCGAGGCTCCACTCCCATGACTACCACTTCCACCCTCTGTAGTAGTACCTCCACTACTGGTACAGGAGTTTGCGGAGTTGTCATGGCAACAACTGCAGCCATAGTGGCAGCCCCTTCAGTACTTGAGCTAAACCCAGAGGAGGATACCCCTGGTTGAGAGCTCATTATGTCAATTAGCGTTTTTTAAGTTACTAAAAAACTGATCAATGGTTAATCGGTTAGTATATATATAAATACCAATATAAAAATATTACATGTAGCTATATATATATATATATATATTTACACACACGCGCGTAACACATGTATGCAAACTTTAACAAACGATGATAGGTTGTAGAAGTACACAACTTGTATCTTTAGCGACTGACTTACTTGAAAAGTGATTGGTCTCTTTCGATAGGTGAGTACCGAGTAAACAGCGCCTCACCACTGAAAATGCCTGCGCGGTTAAATAGAACATTGTTTTACAATTTTAATTAATGTTTACTTAATTAAAATAGTAATTATTAATTTTTATTAATTAAAATTCTTTGTTTTGAGATTAAAAAATATAAAGACTATATTTTAATCATTTTATTTTTCTTTTTCCCCCCTATGGTATCTTCTTCATCTATGTCATTATGACAAGTTCTTTTTCTTTTCTTTTATTTCCTTTCACATTTGTCACTAGGTAGCTCACAGCATGATTCATATAGTTTTAATTCTTGCTCTTTGATTCTTTGCAGTTTACCAGATAATTTAAATCCATGCCGAGCAGCTCTATTAAAGGTTAAAAATACACAGTTTATACCAGTAGTCAACAAAAAATTACTTGTGAGCTGTCCTTCCACCACAAGCAGTTAATAAGTCGTCGTTATTAACTCTAAATAAAGTTAATATATTCATATAACTGACTACATTATCTGTTTTACTTACATTATATTAATATCATCCTCGTTGCCATCCTTTAGATTGCAGTCTTGTCCATGATTCTCTTTTACAAGTTTATCACCAATGGCTATTGATGTAGATTCTAAAAAGCCACCATACTTTAGAGCAGTTTTATGCATATGATAACATTGTTGTTTTAAAGAGTAGTGCAGGTGCTTGTTTCTCCCTTTAACTTTCACACCATCCTGTAAGTAGAAATTCTCTTAAATATATGGAATTTTACACATACAAAAACCCTATTTATAACTATTTTAAGTTTATGAATAAACAAACATACTTTTGTTGTCTCCACACATATATTTCCTGCAGGTTTTATTATATAGTGCACTCCACCAGTGATTGGAAAACTCTTGCCTGGTTCCCAGACCAACCTATAAGATCTTATGGCAAACTGTCACAAATATTATTGTCTGACTTACTCCTCCATTATCTCGTTTTCATAAAGACTTTGATTGGTTCAGCACGACCATGTCCTTCTTTACCTAAACCTTGACCTTCTTTCCATCCATACTTCTCTAACACCTTTTTAGCATCCATGCTTTTTACGTATAACTCCGGTATATTTTCAGTATACTTATATCTATTTTTAGAAAACGTCCATTGCAAATCATGTGATGTCTTGGCTGAGCTGTTAATTTTTTATGACCTGTTTTAATTAACCAGCTCACCAGAAGTAAGAACAAGGGCAAGCAAGTTAACAGTAATACTGCAGCAAACTCCTGTGTCTTAAAAGGTATCGAAAAGAAGGAAGCAAAGAACGTATAAGCAACTTGTGTCTTCTGGGGGTAGCCATCTTTGTTGTGGGTTTTGTTATTGTTAAATAGATCAGGTCTAACCAGGATGGCAAAAACTTATGACTTTCTTTTTAAAATACTGTTAATTGGTGACAGTGGAGTAGGAAAAAACGTGTATTCTAGTGAGATTCTCAGAGGATGCTTTTAATTCAAACCTTTATATCAAACTATAGGTAAGCTAAATGTAATAATCTGGGCACTTGGGCAGGAAGTAAGGTGGTCCACCTCTTTTGGAGAACTATGTCTTTATTTTAAGGTTTTAATTAATATGGGTGTTTATAAGAGACAAAGTTCATATTAGTAATTGTAGTAAGGTCGTACGTTAAGTTGTAAGATTTATTATTTAATGATAGCTATCCTAGTCATTGTCATAACTATTGATGTTAATAGTTTAAGTTTACTAATAGTAGCTATCCTAGGTCACTATGGTAAGTACTGATGTTTCACTAGTCTAAGTTTATTGATGGTAACATTCATAGGTCATTATGGTAAGTACTGATGTTAATTTGTCTAAGCTTACTAATGGTAGCTATCATCAGGTCATTGTGGTTAAATACTGATGTTCACTAGTCTAGAGTTTACTTTAATGATAGTTATCCTATGTCACTGTGGTTTAAGTACTGATGTTAACTGGTCTAAGCTTACTAATGGTATTTATCATAGGTCACTGTGGTAAGTACCAATGTTCACGTAGTCTGACCTAGAACCCACTAATATTACACTACACTATGTATATATTACTAGTATTCACGGTGGTGTTCACTAGAGCCATCACTACAGGTAGCTTCCTAGCTGATAACAATGTTTATATTTATTAGTCCAATAGTTCTATTTTTAATTGACAAATCACTTGTAGTTTTGCTGTAAATATGTAATGATAATGACTTATGATTATAGAAAGTATAGGACCATCCTTTTTTGTACTGTAAGGAATTGATTTTAAGATAAGAAACTGTTGATATTGAAGGGAAGAAGATCAAACTCCAAATATGGTTAGCTAATAAGGATGTTTAATTACCTGTTGTCCATCTTTCCTTTGTCTGTCTAACTTTCCTGTATTTATGACTAATACTGCTAGTGATTATTTCCGCCCTCTCTCCCTCTCTCTCTCTCTCCCTCCCTCTCACCTCCCTCCCTCCCTCTCCCTCTCCCTCCCTCTAACTCCCTCCTTCCCTCCTCTCTCTCATCTCTCTCTAATTCCACAGGGATACAGCAGGTCAAGAACGTTCAGAACAATTACAACTGCATATTACAGAGGAGCAATGGTTTGTATTCTATTATGTATATTATATTATTAATGACAGGGGTTATCTCATATTAGGGTATTATGTTAGTATATGATGTTACTAAATGAAAAGTCATTTGATAACATCAGAAATTGGATCAGAAATATTGAAGAGGTAACTATTAAAATGTTAGAGGTTTTCATTGATGTTGTCCAGTTACTAAGCATACTTTTCATTTTAGAATGCTGCAGCTGATGTTGAGAAAAATGATTTTGGGAAACAAATGTGATTTGAAGAGTCCAGAGTAGTCAGTAGAAGAACGTGGACAATTGGGTTATGACAAACTCCTCTGCATTACCTAAGCCATCCATGCATTAATACACATTTCATTCCATCCATTCATTGCTCATTGTTTCTGTCTAATATCAATTTAGCTAGCAGAAGAACATCAAGTGAAGTTTATGGAAACTAGTGCTAAATCTGGTCAAAATGTTGAGACAGTATGTACTGGTACTTAATGTTGATCAAACATAACATGTTGTTATTTAGGCATTTATGACTTTGGCAAAGGATATTAAGAATAAAATGGATAAGAAAAATGTAAGCATTACAATAACTATGACATCAATATGACATCATCATGTAGTATATGTAATGAAATGTAAATGTTAGTTGAATTTTATTTAATCTCTCTTGTAATAAAGTATTCAGCTTACACAAGCAGTGTTTTGTCATGTGTATCCAAGATCATATGACTCATAAAGAATTATGCTCACAATATAAGGATTCATAATAATCTAAAGAATGCCATTTTATTGAGGTTGGTGTGTCATATTAGCTTCACTTCAAAGTGAGGGTGTGTGTTATATTAGCTTCACTTCTAACAATATAATATTATAACCAAAGAAGGCAAGTAGTAAGTTCAATATTGACTTTTTTAAAGAAATTTATTAATGTTCTATTTAAAAGGAAACAAACTTATTAATAATTTTTAAATGTTTTTGTAGCCGGGAGAAGCAGCTATTGGTTCAACACCAACCAGCGTTCATTATCTCAAAAGGAAAACGACTTCAGGGAGGAGGATGTTCCTGTTAATTATACTACATAATTAAGCATATAATCTTCTCATACTAACATTTAGTGAAATGGGTTTCTTTTTTTGGAGGGGGAGTTTAGACACTTAGTACATTAGTAATTGTATACATGTGTACATGTCTTTTGTGTTTTCTATTAATAAATGTACCTTTGTTTTGTCTAGTTGTAGCATACACTCTTTGTTTATATCGTAAAGTTATGCCTATTCATCATAAGCAAATTTTGTTTCAACATTATAAAGGATTTTTTATATTAATATAATAATGTTGACATGTGTGTTATCATGAAATATTGTCCTCATATTATTACGATACAAGTTAAATTGACATTTATTTTACAATATCCTCTAATGGGTGTGGTTAGTTATTACGTAAATAATTACAATTCTTGTTATGAGAGTGAGGTAGTATAGTAGTGTCTTGTGGTTTTGTTAATGATATTCATAGCTCGACAGACAGCTGGATTAACTTGAAGTGTGGGTATTCCCATACAATTTACATATAAAATGATACTATATTCTTGTATAGTGCAGTATAATACCAGTTATACTAAAAAAGGTGTACTTTTACCACACAATATATTGGACCACTTCCTGCGTTATACTATATAAGAGTACTGTCATGTGTCTGTGTTAGCAGACAAGTGGACAACTTCAAAACAGAATTTTGCTGTATTTTACTTTGAATTATTGTTAGCAGTCTACTGGAGCAGCACGTTATTGATAGAAAAGATAGTTAGCAGAGTAAGAGTTATTAGGAGTGGAAAACAAAAGCATATTTGCAGTAGCCAGGCTATCCTGTGATCTACACCTCCTCCTCCTCCCTAACTTGCTAGCACCTTCTACTGGAGATATGGTGATCTGTGATTGGTGCTTAAAGATGAAGTGCTTTGATAGAAGAGACTTGCCTTTTTTTTATAATGAACTGTTATAATTCTAATTACAGTGGTAGTGGTGAGTTTATCTTATGCAATATTGTGGTGTGTGTGTGGTTGTGAGGAGAAGAGAGAGAGAAAGAATTTTCATTGACAATTTACAACTTGTAGGAATTCATACAACATTTCCTTCTTTAAGCTATTTATTCATTAGAAGAGTTATTAGATTATGTATAATATATTTATCTATTAACAGTTAAATTATTAAAAGATCTTTGTTAGCTGAGCTTCAAAAAATAGTGTTTTATTTTATTTTCTGCAGTGTGTGTGTGTGTGTAGGATATACATCCTTGAACTTTCCCACAATTCATTATTAAAATAGTGAAACTAGTGACTTTCCTTTGTGCATAGCCAAGTAGTGGTTACTACAAAAAAGGGAAACTTAATGATCACTTTTCTTAACTATGTTCCCACCACAAAGTAGTCATTTAGAAAAGGAAAAATACCTTGCTAAGCAAATACTTCAGATTGAGATAAAGCTATTGAAATCTTATAATTCCAGACAGTTTGGAAGCTGTCCATTACATTGAGTGTAGATATCACCCACTATCAATAGAGAGTTCAATAGTATGGGATTAGGATAAGTGCCCTGAACTTAGAATATGCTCTTAAGTCACTTTTCACAATGCCCTTTATGAAGGTTTTTATTTTAAAATAGTTATGTCTATGAACTGAATAACAGTATATCCTTCTTTATAGAAACAAAGACTTAACTATCACCTCTTACCACCATACATACCAGAATATGTAGTGATACCTTGTTGTTTCCTTGCTCGCAAATATGCTATCTGCAATGAGTAATTTATCCGCGTACTATCCTTAACTGTAACAAAATTTCACATATTCCAAATGACCGGTGTTCCACCAAAGTAGATATACTATGTGAAAACATATCAACAAAGAATACAATCTAACTTTGGTATGAACTGCGGTGTTGTCTTAAGAACACTATAATTCACGTCTTGTATTTACGTACACATAATTATTGTAAGGGACGGTTATACTAATTGTTAATGACACTATTTGTCACTCAATCAATATTTGGTCGTGTCTGTACTTGTCTTCATATATGTCTTTAGTTTATTACTACAATCATAATAACATATCATAGTGGCTTCACAAATTCCCTTACATATGTATTTGCTTGTAATTTATATGTTCAAATCACATTGTTTACAAATTTGTAACAAATAAGTCTTCTAGAAGATGACACCACATGAGAAGTACATTTATTGTTATTGTTCTTTAATTTCCTTATAAATGTACATTGTAGTATCCTGTCAACAAACATGGAGATCTAAGACTAGCAGGATATGGAGCTAATAATCTCGCTGGACGATTAGAAATTTATTATAATGACCATGGGGCACATATGTGGAGGTATTAAGTTTAACTTATTAACTGCTTCTGTTGCTTGGCGACAACTTGGTTTGGGACCAGCTATTAGTTTTTACTTATTATCTGATTTAAGGTAATTGATGAATGGATGGATGGATGGAATGATAGATGAATGGATGGATGGATGAATGAATGGATGGAATGTAGATGATAGATGAATGGATGGATGGAATGATATGGATGAATGGATAGATGGATGAATGAATGAATGGATGGATGGATGGAATGAATGGATGGATAGATGAACAGTGACGATGACTCATGATAGCAATTGAAAATGGTTATTTACAATTAAAGTTTTCCGATATGAATTACATCATATTTAAACTAAACAGGGACTTTTGTAGTTGTGTTACTATTTTGTCTTTTTAATTAAATTATAAGTTGATTTTAACATTATTGTATGCAAAACAGCTAAATCTTCAAAACACTACTATGACGAAGACCAATGACCTAATATATCTGTATTGATAAAATCTATTGAAAATACAATAGATAAGTTTAATTAGTATAGAATTTCAGTGTTTACTATTCCAAGAAGTAAGAAATTAGTTGGACTCTATTAAATGGAATTATTATTATTAATTTCATGTAGTAATCACAATTGTAATTGTTATGCTATTGAAGTTCAACTGGTGACTGAACATCAGTTTATTTCATGTCATTGTGGTAATGTGGGTAAAATAAAGGCAGTTTATTCAGTGTTCTCTCTTCTCTCTCTCTCTCTCTCTCTCTCTCTCCCTTCTCTCTCTCTCTCTCTCTCTCTCTCTCTCTCTCTCCTCTCTTCTCTCTCTCTCTCGTCTCTCTCTTCTTTCTTCTCTCTCTCCTCAGGTTTGGTATTGGTGTAGCAAACATCAGCTTGGGTGAGGTCATATGTACAGAGAAGAATCACATCTCCTTCGTTGTCTATATAAACCAGCCACTCAATTACCCCAAGGTTTCATTTCATGATGTTGGCATATGTGCTGTAAGTTATTAACAATTATTTATATTAATATGAGAATGAGAGAGAATATAATTTTTAAAAATACTGCAATAAATCAGATTACATAAGCTATCTTCATTAACTCTTTATTTTAATATTATTTTCTTATTAGCACGATTCTTTTCATCTTACTCTGGAGCAGTCCAGCTTACAGTTCTTCCTCTTATACTTCAATAGGTTTATTACAACTCTATTTATATGGAATTGGAGACCAGTATGTAGTGATGGGATTAATCAAGAGGCAATTGACACTGTTTGTAGACAACTTGGATATACTCATGCTGTATCTAACAATACAATGTGAGTGTAAGTAGACAAGGTCTTTGATAATAATACTGGAGTAAACACAGTAATTAATTACTAACATTTGTATTAATGATTTAATAGTACTAGATATAGTAAGGCATCAATAGAAAGATTACAATTGAGTGCTTTGAGTTGTATTAGTTTTGCTCCTTTAATTCTATAATCAGCTTATGCTCTTAACAATTATTAAATATAATTTATATACAATACACATATTACATGTATAGTCACATATATGGTATTATGTATGGTGCATATAATATATATAAAAGTATATAATCAATCCATGTATGTGCATATGATTCATGTAAGTATATATATTGTCTAATTCAGGTATAGTTCTAAATCTGCTTGGTTGGTTATTGCCGACTATATAGTCAGTATGTTATCATGTATAGTATAAAAACATGGTGATTCCTTTGATAGTACTCTTTGATCTGCCTACAAAAAACATTAATGGACTACATGTTTAGTAAATGTCCTAGATAATCTACCAGCTAGTAATGATGTCACTGTTTGTAACAATGGAGTGAAAATTGAATGTGGTAAGTTAGTATAGAAGCTAGATATTTAAAAACATAGTTTCTTCTGGTACCTTTAGCATAATAGTTAGTTGGATAATAACTATAATTTGTGTGCATATAATTTGACTAATAATCATTATAGTATGAATTATGATACTCCATTTTAATCTCATAGGATTTAACGCAAGTCAAGCAAATGTTATGTTGTCTGGTAATCATGCCAGTGTGAACATATACCACATTCTCAGGTGATGTTCAGAATGACATCATTAGTAATGATGGGCTACAAGGCATCCCCGAGGTAGTAATAATAGTAATAATCATAACAATGTTATAATAATATTCATTGGATATAGATATATAAAGATGGTACTTGGAAAGAAAAACTGTTAGATTCAAAATTTAGTTGGTTAGTTGCTGATGTGCTATGTAAGCAGATGGGCTATACATTAGCATGAGATATGACAAGGCCAGTGGGTAAGGTACTGTAGATTATAATATAAATGTCTTCATAATACACTAAATTTAAATTACTACAAATTTTTGAAACTATTTTTTTCTAGTACATCTGTAGATAGTGGTGTTCAGCTCTCTTGTACTGGAGTTGAGAACTCTGTCTCAGAGTGTCCCAGAGATAGCTATTATTTCTCAGTGTTCTCGATTTGTGAATTGAGATGTAAGGTATAAAATAGTATCTCATAGCAATAAGTCTATATTTATTTCTCTCTGAAGGTAAACAATGAACTACCTAATATGGTTCTCTTAAACTATTAACGGAAGCAGGATCGCCGGGTGCCCTTCCATATTTTTGTTGAAAACCAGTTTCATCCTGTTTGTGATACTGGTTTGGTGTCATGAAGAGTTGAATGTTGTTTGTCGTCAACTGGGTTTTCAAAGTGGCCCTCAGATTATCAATAATTCTTGTTAGTTCTTCTGGCTATTTGATTTCATCTACACATCTGTCCATGTACCAGTCTATCTGGTCCATTTATTTATCCATCCATTTTTCCATTCATTCATCACAATCCTTTATTTCTTCTCTCTTTAGAACAGGGATTATCTAATCACACTCATTCAGCTTTTAAACTATACCTTCTCTTGTACTGGTACTGAGAAAACACTTGTTAGGTTGTGATACTACAAAAATCTCACATCAGACTCTACTACTTGCCGATATCCTTATGACACTGTAGCTGTTCAATGTAGTAAGTTGATGGATAAATAATAAAGACAGATAGATCAATAGTGATGATGGATGGATGGATAAATAGAACAATGGATGGACAGAGGATTTGACTGATGTAAAAATGTGATTAATTTTCTATTTTATAGTATAATAAACATATTCTTTGTAGGTACATATCAGGTTACTGGGTTCTAGTCCTAGCTCGTCTCATGGGGGTAACAGTACATCTGGTAGATTAGAGGTTATCCTTAAACTAATACATGGGGTACAGTATGTGGCCTTGATTTTGATTCATTTGGGGGGGCTGCGCATGTTGCTTGTAGAGAAATAGGATTTGAACTGCTATGGTTATAAACTAGAAGGTTAGTGTAGATAATGTACCCATCTTGAACAAGTCTTCATTTATTATTTGGTGGTATTGTTTACATGTTTTAATACAGTTCTATTTATTGCTCTCACTCTCTCTCATTCTCTCTCTCTCTCTCTCTCTCTCTCTCTCTCTCACTCAGTGACAGCAATACTTTTTGCTACCAATACAACTAACATCAATCAATGTTCTGGGTTTGAGTCTGAATTAAAGTCTTGTCCCATACTATTGCCGATGATGGGACCTGTCAGCATAAAATGGATGTATATTTCTACTGCAGTAAGTAATAACACAACATATTCTACATAAATATGTTCAGCTATGGCCTATACTCTGTGACTATATATTTCTACAACTTTAAAAATTAACTGTCCATTTAAGAATTGTCTCTCCTTTATCAAAATTATGTCCATTTCAAATTATCGATCAATTTTTTTCAGGCGAGGGAATATCCAGTTTAGACGGCACCATCAGACTTGCAGGATCGCAGACATCTCTTTCTGGTCGTTTAGAGATAGCATTTTCATGGTCTCTGGATGTCAGTTTGTGGGCACTTCTCTCAATGAAGCAAGCAGCTAATGTAGCATGCAAACAACTAGGATACTCTTATGCAGAGTCCTACTGTTACTGATGCATGGTATGTTATCTAATACACATTGATTAAGTTAATTCTCATTTGTACATGTACATATACATGTAGTTGACATGTAGATGTACATATTTTGAACATACTAATGGTACAAGCATAGTAAATTGGGGAGGAGGTGGCATTAAATATAATATTAATTCTATTCTATACTGGTAACTGACAATAACAAATTGTGATAATAGCTGTCTTGTTGAGAAGAGGGTAGTGTGAGAGGGAATGTATCTGGTACTACGTAGGTAGTGTTAGACAAAGTATTACCACAAACGGCAATGCTTGCCATATTATGTAATGATAATAATTGAGGGGTGTGGTCAGATACTGGAGTTAATTCGAAATATCCTACTCAGTTATGCAATACTGTAAATATAATGATAATGCATTAGATATAATACATATAGTATATATATCCTTAATATATAGTATGGATATATATATATTAGAATATAACATTTATATAATGTCTAACACTAACCTTTGACATTTTGTTCATAAGTGATATTTATTTCTTTTCACATAATGGAAGTGGTAATGGATTTATAGTTATTTGCTGAGATGTTATTGTACTGGTAATTGAACTAAAACTAATAGAATGTCGAAAGTGAGATTCATAATGTCATAACTTTTTGCTCAATCAAAATGACGTGGAATTATGTGCGGTAAGTTAGAAAATATTATATGATATATTGTATGTAGTAGTTGGAAATATTTAGTGATAGAATACAAATAAACTTACTTGTTATTAACACTACAATATGATAAATTTCTGGTGATTAGGTTGAGCTAGTGACTAGTTAATATTTCTATAAATACTAGCATAACTAGAAGATACAGTGTTGTTGTTTAATTTGAATTTTTTCTTTATTCAGCTCAAGAACAATTTTTATAGAATCATCGTCAATCTTTTATTCTTTTCTCCAACTGTATACCATCAATATACACCACCACTGAAGGTGGGCTTGATCCCACGCAAATCATAGAATACAATTTTCTTACCCATCTCTAAGGTCAGGTTTTACTCCATAGCAAGTGTATAGGTTCATTATTTCTTTGTTGTTGCCCCTGTTTGTTATGAATTAATCTGTGCGGTTGGGTGTTTGCCCTGTTAGACAAAATACTGTATGGTGAGGTGTATTTCTTTGGACCAGTTACCGTTGGAGGAGACCAATATGGCTAGCCCAAGAGTATTAAATCCTGCTTACATATATGTCCAATAGGCCACCACTTGCTCTTCCTATAAATGTTTCACGTTAGCAGATGTTTTTTTTTTTTTTTTTAGTGCATGCAGGATTATGACTCAAATGATAATGACAATGTCATAATTAGATGACTTCCTTTCTTAGATACTTCAACAGATGGTCTATCTTCAGTTAGTTCCATCGTTCACCACTTATCAATTAAATAAAAATGGAGCACAACCAATAGCTCCACTACTGCAAGATCATCCTCCTTTTGACGAAACTGACCTTTGGTTTGGAAGAACCACTCGCTATGATGACTTGATTTTAAGAGCTTCCACATAGTTGCTATAGCAAATGGTACAGGTGCTATGGCAACAGGACCAGAAAATGCTGATTCTTCCAGTACAGAGTTGATCAAGAGGAGCTGGAGAAAGATAAGGGTGTGTTAGAAGGGGCCAATGTACACCAAATGACTTGTGAATCATAAACATAAGTGTGTTTTTTATTGACCATAAACATCTTATTATGATTTGTGTATAATACTAATACTTCCAGAAACTTTATATCATATTGTTTAAGATGTAGGTAATTTTCAACTTTTTATTATGTTTATTATATAAACAATACTTTAATCACTTCATCTGCTGTATTAAATTCATTTATTTAAAAATTAACTTTCAATAAAGTAGCAACTTATAAACGAAACAACAGACAATATTACAGTATATATTCTACTTAGCTATACAATACTTATATTATAATTGTATATATTATAGTTTATTTCTTTCGCGCATGCCAAATTCAATGTGGATTCGTTCTTTTTGTGGTTAAGAAAAAATCTGATATATAAAGCAAAACAACAAAGGAATGAACCCACTATCCAGTCAATGCAAAATCCACCAGGCTCATCACATTTGCAACGATGCTTATACAAAGCATAGCAGAGTCCACTGCAACAGCAAAGCATGATTGGAACAAGCAACATGGCTACAGAGAGAAGCCATGTCACTACATCATTTGGTGGACAAACAAACAAGTTACCAAGTGTGTTGTGTCATTGCAATTAACTGTGTAAAAGGAAAGATAGAGTTATGAATAATAAAATATTATAATCTCAATAGGAACATACATGGTGTTGAATTTATCATTTGGTTTGTTGAGGAGGATAAAATAGTACCATGCTACAAGTAGTTATAGTTATGTCAGTTGCTGTAACAAAAGCTATGAATTGAAAGAGAAATATTACATAATGACATGCAAAGTTTCTTTTTCATTCAACTCACAGCATTTTACTTGCTACATCTTGAGTTATTGATCACATGTGGTATTTCTCAATTAACGGGCACTCCTGACAAGTAGCATAGGCAAGATTCCACTGTTATTCATACAGTTGACATTATCAAGCCAAATTGGAGCTGTACTAGTGGAACTGAAGCATAATAAAAACTAGTAAATTTTTGTTAGAATAAAAGCAATTACTTATTGCTTTCATTATGGTACTTAGATGATTTCTATATCATCGTAATCGTCATGATTACCTTATTAAGTCATACAATATACAGACTGAATAGAATTCTGTTTTTAATACAGACTTTGTACACTTAGAGAGAATAGGTATTTGGTAAACATCATAGCATACCTATCTGTTAAGCTGAACGTTGACAGCTGTAGTGTATCCTAATTGCCTGCAGACTGTATCGGCTGCAAAGCTGTCAAAGTTGTCACCTACATACTGTGCCCTTTATTGTCCATTACAGTAGACCTCAACACGCCCTTTGATCTGGCGATGAACACGTTTGCCAAAACGTACTTGCATAAGATAAGGTGAATCATCAAATTCTGGCGAGTCTGTATAATGAATTGATATAATCACATACATCTGTCAACTATAGAACTCACAGCAATTTAACAGCAACATCAGAGCTATGAGTACAGGTGGTGTGTAGACTAAAACCACAGTTTAAAATGGAAGATAGTCACCATTACAAACTGACACGGCCAATATATATTGGAGTTGTTGATGAGCAGAAGAATATCTATATAGTCATTTTGCATATAATTATTATAAATAATATATATCTAGATTAACTTACCCAAAGTGCTCCTACTGTTTCCCCAGCTCTGAGCTCCAACATATCCTAATGTTCTACACACTATCTCAGCCAGCAGTTGTCCAAAAACCATTTGGGCAGAAGGTACCATATTGATGCTATCCTGATCTACAATATTGTAGATCTCCACCTTCCTCTGTTTGAAGATGACCCTCCAACCAAACGCACATCACCATATGTTTGAGCTAAGAAAATAACATAATTAAAATTGTTTGTCCAACATGACAACATAGTGTCTGTTTTAGTAACAATAATTATATGTGCTAAATATACTGAATGCAACAATATTGATTATTAGTATAGTACTGTATAGTTAACAAACCATTGATTACAAACAGAGACTGCAGACAGCAAAGTAGGAAACAAAACAAGAGCGCCATTTTCAAGTTCAATAAAGTCTTGGTGGATTAAAAAATATACATATGGTGTGTTACTTTTTATAACTAAGTCTTTGCTTGGCTTAATCACATATCATAGAGATTACATAACACATATAATGATACATGTAATGAACAGCTGCATCATCATATACTAATATCTATTCACATTGATCATAAATAATTTTAAGGATTCTAATTTCTCATACTGAAAGCAAAAACTACCTTTGATCATTATGATCATGTTCCACACATACAAACACCAAAAATATTATAATGTTTAAGTATTGAAAATATAATCCTTATAATTGTTCATGCTGACATAAGTGTTACGCAGTCTATATTGATCAGTTACAAATGAGTTATAGCTCTAGTCAAAACATTTCTTCTAGCATTTTTGTACTTGATATATGTACATGTAGAGTGAACATGATTTTAATGCCAAAGTTAAAGCCTTGAGTTTTACATGCATTATATTATATATTGAAGTGTTAATTATATCAATTGAGCATTTATGGAATTCATTTTGATACTATAAAAATTTTTAAAAATGTACATACAAAGTATTGTTGGACTTGATAACACTGAAAATATATGCTATAATTGTTGTACTTTTTGTATTTTGACAGAGCAAACTGTTCACTGTGGAATTAAAGTGTTCATGGTTGTCAGTATTGATATTGCAGTTTGATCAATATCGATGTAGAGCTGGTCTACTGCCAAATGACCAGCTATATCATGTTTTTTTGTGTATAAGAACTAGATCCTCTCACCTACACAACAATAATTAAATGAAAACTTATCAACCTATAGCTATACAGCTGGAACAAAATATTACTAATCAAATATAAACATATCATTTATTAGGAATTATTAGTTTAAGTGTTATCTAGAAAGGAACTGAAAGGTGTTTTTTCATGCAACACAACAAACTGAATACCTGGTCTGATAAATAAACACTATTCGGGGAACTACCATTGAAACTTTAAGTATCAGTTTCCCATACTATAAATATTAATAATAATTAGTTTCATTACGTAAATATTATATTTATTAGCCACACTCCCCATAACAAAATGCCGTTTTTAGCTTTCGTTCCTGTCATCACTTTTTTGTCTCTGCTACCTTTCGTATCAACTCAGACCCCGAGTGAGTGTATATATCATTAACGACCTAATAAAGAGCCACTTGGACACACACAAAATAATAACCTTTATAGCATATGAAAATCCCCTTTCATAACTGATCTGAATCTACATACTACCTAGCTAGATACTGGTTATTACAATTATATACGCAACTGTTGTTGCTATTTTTAATGAATCTCCTTCCAAATAGATAATGGTGATGTTAAATTAACTGGTAATACTAACTGACAATACAATTGAAGGGGCTTTATTGATCTATTTTGAATGAGGATGGGGGACTATCTGTTTGGATGGGTTTAAACATATATGCTGCTCATGCTGCTTGTAGAGAACTAGGTTATATC
This sequence comes from Gigantopelta aegis, assembly GCF_016097555.1. NCBI lineage: Eukaryota > Metazoa > Mollusca > Gastropoda > Neomphalida > Peltospiridae > Gigantopelta > Gigantopelta aegis. The sequence continues at coordinate 107,847 of NW_024533718.1, read as the reverse complement.
AAGGCTATTAACTTGTGAATGCTTCTGAGAAGTAATGTGGCAACTTCAATGAACACAAGTACTTACCACAGTGGTCTAAAGTAGCTTTAGAACTATCTCACAATGACTAGATTATAACTGCCATTTATAATTTCTAGGTCATTAGTAAGCACTAAACTAGGATAACTACCATTACGCTATAAATATTTGGCCTAAAATAAATTATAAGGACCTAGGATAACTACACTAGAGTCTTATAACATATTTACTTATAGTATTTGTTTATAATATATCAGGATGGACATTAATATAGTAATATATTTGTAATGATATTAAAGTTTATTTTCAGTATTGGTTAATACCTTAAATGGCCTATTCCTTAGTGTCTGTTTGAGTAAAGCTCTGGCTTCTTAATTGTTTTAATTATATCTTATAAATGCAGGGTACCAGCCTACAAATGAAAACCACTCAAGTGTTACTTGAGCAATGTCCATTTGTCCATCTGTGAGGAACCTCGGTACAATGCAGAGTGGCACCTTCTACGATGTCAATACAATCTTGATGTTAATAATTGTGCTAAAAAATAATATGTAGGAATACATTGTGGTAAGAATATGTTCATTTGTTCATCCCTTCATTGTGCAGTCATCCATAAATACAATCTTTCCTTTTTTAGATATACTCCAACTTCATGTAACTCCTTATGACACTCAAGTCTGGCTTCTACCAGAATCACATCCAAGTAAAAGAAATGTGACTCCCTCTAATGGAGTTTTAATACAAGTATATCTTAACGGAATGTTGGGGACTTTGTATGTTATAAAAACCAACTCCCAGGTTTAAACAAACGAAAACATCAGCAGATACAGTATGTCTGCAAAGAGGATTTACTAATGCTTTTGATACCCCCCTGGTCATCTTTTGAATAAGTATTTAATTTTTTTTTGATCCATTTATAGTAATGTCTTTTATTTCAGTGGTGAGACAATCTGGTTAAGTGATGTTCAATGTAGTTCTGTCCAGAGCTGTTTCTACAAGTGCTTTAACTATCCAGACTCTTCAGATAGTATAACTAGTTGTGGTGATGACCTCAAAGTCAATATCCGATGTAGTATGTTATAATAATGTGTTTACTTTATACTGTCCAATCTTTACTCTCCCTCCCTCCCTCTCTCTCTCTCTCCTATCCCTCCCTCCCTCTCTGGTCTCTCTCTCTCTCTCTCTCTCTCTTCTCTCTCTCTCTCTCTCTCTCTCTCTCTCTCTCTCTTCAGCTTTTGACCTATCACGGGCTAATTCTACTACTCCTGGAAGTTATGTTAAATGCAATTATAGCGGTAATCATTTAATTACACAACAATCTCTTATTTTTGATTATATAGCAATAAAATTTGATCGTATCTTGCCAGTGTGCTAATTGGTGTAATTGTGTCGTTCAATTATTATAGTTCTCATTATAATTATTATTATTTTATTACATGTTGTTTTTTTACTTGTTGTCCTGTACACATGTATCGCAAAAAGACGCTACTACAGAGCTATGTGTATAAGATTAAATATTTGTGTATAAAATGTACATATTTTAAAAGCATGTTATCATGGAATGTTCTTAAATTTTTTTTGTAAAAAAAATAACAATTTGTGGGCGTGGCTTAACCATGTAAGAGGTGCAGAGCTAGTCAACAATGGCCTTCTTATCTATGTTTGTCTTTTTAACGTTGTTGTTTATTGGTACTTTCTTGTGGTTAGTATAACATCTATCCGTCAACGATTCATTCGTTATCCAATTCTCACTCTATCAATCTATTACACTATCATTCATCCATTAAATTGTTTATCAATCCATTTATAGAGGCAGGCTCTTATGGACCATCAAATGGTGATGTCAGATTGATACAAAATGGTACATCTGGCATAGAGGGAATATTAGAGATTTACTTCAACGATACATGGGGGACTGTCTGTTTTTAACAACTTTAACAAGCCTGCAGCTGATACTGTCTGCCAACAACTAGGACACAAAGGAGCCAACACATTCTCCTCTGATGAGCTTGAAGGGTAAGCATTACTGACTACCACTAACATAGCTAGCTGTGCCCATTGTATTTTGGAGATAATATATACTACAGCTAAGATGATTCCAGAAGTCATAAATTTGTAAAGGCCAGAAAAAAATTATAATTTCATTGGTTTTTCTCAACTGTACAGTTTCTATTATATTATAGTATCCTCATTCTCATTCCAGTGATTGTTCGGGAATGAGTCTTCCCATTTTAACAGATGTAACCTGCACACAAGCAAAGCTCCATATTCTACGATGTCACTACAAAGTTAATACTGACAATATGTGTAATGAGAATAATCTTGTTTATATCTCTTGCAGTAAGCTATGGAAAACTATTCTAATATCATATTATAATCTCCCTATCTTCTCTTATAGATTCAGAGAATTTAACATCATCAGACAATACCTATATGGTCCAATTGCGTTTACGTAACGGTACCTATCCATCTCAAGGCTTGTTAGAAGTTTATCTTAATAGAAAATGGGGCACAGTTTGTTCACAGTTCTATGATGATGATCTTGCTAACATAACATGTAGACAGTTGGGATATACTAATGCAGTTGCTTATGAACGATACCAATGGTCAGTTTTTTGCACATGTAAGTCATTAAACTGTTCTTGTCCTTTGATCTATAGGTCTCAAGTGGGTATGACAATATGGTTTACGACATTTTGATTGCTCTAACTCTTCAACTGTTTGCCTTAAAGATTGTTATCGTGCTCCAACTATTAAGAATATATACTGTAGCAATAAAGCAGAAGTGTTTTTAGTGTGTAGTGAGTTATCTGCCTTTGTTCTAGTCTTTTATTTTCATTTTCACATGTTTGCTACTTTCATCTTTACTTTCCTATCTTTTCTATAGCTTTTGATCCCTCACTGTCCTTCCTTGGGAGTAGGATCGAAACATCTTTGTAAATTAGGTAATGTAAAAGCTCAATGTTTTAATTCATTCTCCCTCCCCTCTCTCCCTCTTTTTCCTCTTTAGTCTATAAGGAACTTCATATTGGGCTTGTAGTGACACTGATATTAATATTTTGTTCTGTTGTGTTAACATATCTTGGTATTTTCATTTTTCGAGTTTCTATTGCTGCTTATCACAAAAGTGATCGTTATAAGTTAAAAGAGTCAGAGAGACGATACCATTTTAAAGATGACTATCATGCTACATTACATCGTAATTCAACAGCTTTTTCTGAAGATCTTAATGTTCATTAATAAATAGTTAAATTTATATTTGTAATTTTTTATTCATACAGTGTGCTCATTTGACTGCTATTAAATTATCTTTTAAATAAAAAATGACACATTGTATAAGCAAAGTTTGAAAATTGGAGCTCAGTATAACTGAAGAGTTTCTGCAATTGAAAACAATTTGTCTATTTGATATATTTATTATTAACTTATTAACAACATCATTATTGCATTAACGTTTTAGCCTTGTGTCTGTGCTTATAATAACTCTAAGTTTATTTAAAGTCATATACCCATACCAGTGAGCTGTCATGTGCTACTATCAAAACATTCTGTCTACAATTAGTCTTATGACTAACAAGTCAGCAAATTGAAATATACTGATGGTGTAAATATGATGAAATGAATAATTTGATTGAAAGTGCCCTGTTCTAGTGTTGAAGATCATTCCAGGAAGATATGGGTAATATTAAAGTAATAACTATTATGATCCTGTTACTTTTTACAACACAAATTGGTAAGTATATAATAAGAAAACTATTAAAACTAAGATTAGCTAATCCCTGTGTTAATTTATGTTAAGTAATACTAAAATCATATCCTTAGGTTGCTACTATTCATATACTTGGACTGTTATCATTCATATCTTTCCATACAGGTTCTCAGTTATACTAATGGTGATATTAGACTCTATTTAAATGGCAGTACTAGTCTTAATCACACTATTGGAGTTTTAGAGATATTCCTCAATAATCGATGGGGTACTGTTTGTGGAGATGAATTTAACATAGGGTCGGCTGCCGCCGCATGTCGTCAACTAGGATTTCTTTAAAGCATTACGTTATGGATCTCCTCAGGACTTTAAGTAAGTAAGAAATCAAGTATTCACGTAAAAAAATGAACTAAATGTTACCAGTACATTAGCTACACAGAGAACTGTAATGAAAAGTCATACATAAATGAAACATTAATAGACACTCTTAGTATCAAGGCTTGGAACCCAAAGTATTTAGTCTACATATCATGTTATAGTCACTCAGATGTCATTTGTATTATATCTATTACTGACTGAATTATCAGTTCATTATACTAGTACAATATTATTATAGTTTGTTATTTAAAACTGAAACTTAAACTACTATAGTTGTGTTAATAAATTTACTCTCTGTCTCCCTTGACAGTTTACAAATACCAGCTCAACTTAATCCAATATTAACCCAAGTGACTTGTAATGCTGATAAAAATAATAACTATGCTATAATTGGTGAACTACATCTACTTCGATGTCCTCATAAGATAATGTTTGTTATGCTTGCTCCACCATACAAGATGTTGTAGCACTTAGATGTGGTAAAGAACAACTCATATCCATCTAACTGTACTTCCAATCTTTCCATCTGTCTATCCAATCCATTCATTCTCCAATTCATTTCTTCATTTCACAGATCCTGCTCTATTGGTGTCAGATCCCTATGAAGGACAATTACGTCTAGTTGATGGTAATGTCCAATCTACAGGACTGTTAGAAATCTATCTTCATAATCAATGGGGTACAGTATGTTCACAAGACTTTAATGACGCTGCTGCTAACTCTGTATGTCGTCAACTTGGTTATACCAATGCAATAAATATTTCACATGGATCTGGGTAAGTTTAAACAAATGAGCAGTATATGGACATTATTGGGAATATACACAGACTTTGTAAGTCTTTATTATGTTTATCATGAAATATAAATTTTTACAATAATTTTAATTTTATGACATTAAATCAGACATTATTTTTAAAATGATACACCAATTTGACACTACAGACATTATGATTAGGCTTAATCCCTATAAGTATATATTTGTATTATTAAATAAATTCAGATAAAGTGTTATAGTAGTAGTACTGGTTAATATCTTTTCTTTATTTAGTTTAGAATCATCTCCTGTTTGGATTGATAGTACTCACTGTGACAGCTCTCACAGTTGTTTCAGTACTACCTGTATTTAGCTACCCTCATTCCCCAGTTACATCAGGACCATGTGCCAGCCATACTCTTGATGTCATAGTCAATTGCAGTTAGTAGTATTAATATACAATTAATTTATTTATATAAGATGTATTTAACTAAACTATAACATTATTTTAGTCTACAAAACTATTGTTATATACTTACTATAGCATTTGATTCAACTGATAGTGACCGATTACTTCCAGGAAATTATTATATATGCACAATTACAGGTTATTCCCCTGTCTGTCATCCATCTGTCCATCCATTCATCTATCCATCCACTTGTTCTCTCATTCATCAATCTGTTTGTTTTTTCCATCCATCCATCCATCCATCAATTTATCCATTCATTTATCTATCCATTCAAATTCCTATAGAACTGGATGTGTTGGTCATCATTCTTAGCGTTGTGTTTGGAACTGTCTTTTTTGCTATTCTTTGTATAACAATAGTTTGTATTTGTTGTTGTTTCTCAAATAGTGCTTGTCCTTTGTATGCATATAGAGCTAAAAGAAATATGAAGGATTGATATAAATATATACTGTAATTTAATTGATCATTTTAATTTATTATATGAAAATATTGTTCTGATTTATGTAAGGATGGACAAAAATTGGTTATCCAATTCTACTATAAATAATATATTTCTAGAAAAGGTAATATTACATATGAATTTAAAGTCTTTTAAATATAGTGGATAGTATAATAATTATGTATTATAATAAAAGACAATATCATTAAAAGCTTTTGGCAACTCATCCTGAATCCTATTAATGACTATTCAAAGTTAATAATTAATATGCTTACTCACTATGTTCATTCACTTAGTGAATCCCATTACTATTGAATAAGGAAATTGTGTTTATATGTAATTCTATTTGACTATGTTTAAGAGAAAAGAATGATAATGATACTATCAATTGGATAGTTGTGTATCTTCTCTGTCATTTTATATTATATTGTAAGATTGATGCACTATATATCTTTGGTCATGCATTTACTGAAAATGGTTTCTGTAGTTCAAATATTTCTGTATATCAAATCAACTCTGTGTTGATTTGCTTAGGAAGCTACATTTGCTTAGGAAGATAGTCTTGGAGTGCAAATATTGGCTTGTAATGGTAGCTACATTTGAAGGGAAAATGGCTCTACTGATACTATCTGTTGTAATGTTTCTTGTATCAACTGATGGTAATATTATATGAGAGATAATTTCTAAATTTGTAATGTTCATTCAGCTTTTATCATACTATGATTTCTTCACAGCTCAGACAATTGGTGATGGCACACTACGACTAGTCATCAATAATCAGAGCACCATCTATTATACCTCTGGTATTGTTGAGGTCTACTACAATGATACATGGGGCACTGTTTGCTCTACCAGTACCTTTGGACAGACTGAGGCTGATGTTGTGTGTCGTCAACAAGGTTTTACTGGTGCTAGCAGTTACTCCACTGCTGGTCAACAGAGTTATGGAACTGCTAGCAACAGTATTATATCCAGTGTAAACTGTGGCACAGTAACTAACTATCTAGTTCTCTTCCAGTGTGATGTGACTTTTATGTCTGATGTGTGCTTGCCATCTAATGCTGTCACTGTCAACTGCTGTAAGAAAAACATAAAAGTCTTTGCAGTAATTTTTCTTTTCCTATATAGTATCCACAAGAATTTGGGACAGTCCCTATGTAGGTCAACTACGTCTACAGAGAGGTCGATACTCCAATGAGGGTCTTGTAGAAGTCTACTGTAATGAACAATGGGGTACAATTTTGTGGGTTTGAATTTTAATGAAAATTCTGCAAGCAGTGTCTGTACACAACTTGGATACAATGAAGCATTGAGCTTTGATAACTTATCTATGTAGTTTTATACTTAATTATATTTGCAGTATACTCACCTTTGTTCTCTATACACTAGAACTGGCAATACATCTCAACCTATTTGGCTGAATAATGTAAATTGTAGTTCTGTCTATAACTGTCTGTCCACATGTCAGTCATGCCCATCTACTCAAGTTTCCACTTGTGGTCATAGTGAAGATATCACAGTTCAATGTTGTAAGTATACGTGTTGTACACTTTATACACATAAAACTACATGGTTCTTATACTTAGTTACCAAATTTTTCTTATCATAGATTATGAGAGGAGCAGTTCACAAAATGGAGGAGTAATAGACAGCTGTGAATGTAAGATGAATATATATGGATTTACCATCTATGTTATTTCTGCTATAGATGATGCTGCTCTAGATGATATAGATTTGTCAAAATTGAGGCTTGCAATTATAATAATTATAGTACTCATCTTTATTTTTCTGGGTTTTGTTGTTGGATTCGTTATTCTTTATTGTATCATTAATGTGGTGATAGGAATTTATGGTGTTGCTTGTGAGCTCAAGCGTCGCAAATCTGCTTTAAGTAGAAATGCTTAGTATATACTAATCCATCTTAATTATATATATAACTGTTATATTAAATATAATGTGAATGTCAATTTTCTTTTTATTGTAATTGTTAAGAAATCTAATATTTAAAGTAAATGGAAAATTTGTACAGTTACAATTGAATCTAAAAGAACTTTTGTACTACACAAGACTTCTTTCCATTTTGCATGTTGCACCAATAGGCTATAGAAGTTTAGTCACTGAAAGTAGCAGACATTGCTGAGATGTTCTACAAATCTGCCATTTGGTGACGAGGGTCAATTGAACCAATGGACAAGTACTACATTTTTACATAAAATTGTCATTGCAAAAAACTATAGCTACCTATAGCAGATAGCTATAGTTTTTTTTGCAATGAAATTTTATGTAAAAATGTAGTACTTGTCCATTGGTTCAACTGATCTCGTCACTACCTTGCTCTATGAATTGAAGCTGATGTCATTATGTTAAATTAAAACAACGGCATTAGAACAGTAACAAATTTGAAATGTAGAACAACAGATGAAAAATTAAATTGTAAAGTTCAGAATAAACGGAAATTTATTAAAGTATACGGAAACAACATGGCGCTAGAAATTGAAAGCGCAGAGTAAGTGCTTCACTTATTCTCATTGTTTGTTATTTACTTTCCCTCCTAGTATTATCAGATTAAATAGAACAATATTTAAAAGAAAATAACCTTCACAGGACGCTAGCTACATTGCAGGTAAGCAAATGGGTGTGGCTTATGTACTACTACCATGTGCATTTAGGAGGAGACCAGCATATCCTTAAATACTGTTTGATAGTATTGAAGGGTTTGTTACAGAAATTAACAAAGGTCATTGGGATGTTGTCCTGCAGGCTATCCAGTCCCTCAAACTTCCTGATAAAACATTAATAGATCTCTATGAACAGGTAAGAAAGAAAGATATCCTGCTTATTAGGATCATGTACATATAGAATGGTACTTTGGTTTGTTTGTGTGTGCAGTATAGCTACTATTCTGTGTATATGATCCACTTGTTATAAATGCATATATATGTGTATATGTGTGTGTGTGTGTGTGTGTGTGTGTGTGTATGTGTTGTTGTGTTAACGCCTATGTCCCTGCATTAGATTGTGTTAGAGTTGATTGAACTACGAGAGTTAGGCGCTGCACGTTCTCTTCTCAGACAAACTGATCCAATGATTATGTTAAAAACAACAACAACCTGATCGTTATGTTCACTTGGAAAACCTCTTAGCACGATCATATTTTGATCCTAGAGAAGTAATATTATAAATTGTCATCTAATGTTTCAATCAGGTCATATTTTTATAGGCATATACAGAGGGCAGCAGTAAAGAGAAAAGAAGAAATGCTATAGCACATGGTCAGTGTTATATCTTATCAATCTATTGGTCCATGAATTCATCCATTATAGCTCTCTCTGGTTGAAGTCTCTGTGGTAACTCCATCTCGTTTATTAGCATTACTTGGACAGGCATTGAAATGGCAACAACATCAAGGACTACTACCTCCTGGTTCTACCATTGATTTATTTAGGTTAGATCTTAGCAGACTTAAATTATCACCTCTCTCTCTCTCTCTCTCTCTCTCTCTCTCTCTCTCTCTCTCTCTCTCTCTCTTCTCTCTCTCTCCTCTCTTCTCTTCTCCTCTAGGGGTCGTGCAGCAGTGAGAGATTCGGAAGATGAGAGATACCCTACCTTATTAAATAAAACTATCAAATTTGGTACAAAGTCTTACCCTGAGGCAGCTGTCTTTTCTCCTGATGGACAATACCTTGTTACAGGAAGTGCCGATGGTTTTATTGAAGTGTGGAACTTTACAACTGGCAAGATTAGGAAGGATTTAAAATACCAGGCTCAAGTGAGCAGTCACATGACTAAAAATAGTGAACAGAAGAATTATGTGACCAGCATATGACTATGTTAGGTAATATGTTGATTTTTTTCTAGGACAATTTTATGATGATGGAAGACTCTATTTTGTGTTTGGCTTTTAGTCGAGATAGTGAAATGTTAGCATCAGGATCACATGATGGAAAAATCAAGGTATCAACTTTATGGTATGTCACTTGACCCTTGACCTTTGATCTTTGACCTCAGGTATGGAAGATAGTGACTGGACAGTGTTTAAGGCGGTTCGAGCGTGCCCATGCCAAAGGAGTAACATCAGTGGTTTTCTCAAAAGACAGTAGTCAAATACTAAGTTCCTCATATGACATGACAGTCCGGTAAAAATTAACAATATTCATAGCCATGATGTCATATTTATTATATGTGTAGGGTTCATGGTCTGAAGTCAGGTAAAACATTAAAAGAATTTCGAGGTCACACCTCTTTTGTCAATGGTGCAGTTTATCTACCAGATACTCATAATATTTTGAGCTGCAGTAGTGATGGTTCAATAAAGGTATTTAAAATAGTCTATTAGATATAATTCAAAAACTCTTTTTACTTTAGCTTTGGAATACAAAAACTACTGAATGTGTTGGAACTTTTAAGCCTACATTAGTGGGTGTGGCTCAGGGTGATGTTACTATAAATAACATCCATGTACTGCCCAAGATCAATGACCAATTTGTTGTTTGTAAATAAAACTAATACTGTGTGTATAATGAACATGCAAGGACAGGTACTAAATATAGTAACACTTACTAAATTTTGTATTGATTATAACCAAAAGAGCTATTTATAGTAACATCTCTAATTATAGGTGGTACGTAGTTTTAGCAGTGGTAAAAGAGAAGGAGGTGATTTTGTAACATCCATTCTAAGTCCAAGAGGAGAATGGATCTATTGTGTCGGTGAAGATCGTGTTTTGTACTGTTTCTCACTCTCAAGTGGAAAATTAGAACATACATTAGTGGTAAGTAAGTGAAAATATGTCTTGTCTTATGATCTCTCTCTCTCTCTTTCTCATAGACTCACGATAAAGATGTCATTGGTTTAACACATCACCCTCATCAAAATCTCATTGCCACATTTGGTGAAGATAGTCAACTCAAACTCTGGAAACCATAGACAACTTCTATATTATGTATATTCACTTTTAATTTTGGGTGGGGTTGAAACCTCAACGCCCACATAAAATATTAAATTTTACACTTTACTAAACCGTTGCTTTAGTTATTCTGCAAAAGCAATCTTTCAATCATGTTAATTCAGTACTCCAGTAGTTGCTGTATAACTCTTCTTTTAATGTTCTTTGAACTCAATACAGTGGACATAACTGAAGGTACTATATTGACTGTAATATAATAATAAGATACCTACATTGTTTTGACTTGACACTGTTTATATATAATTTTATGGCATTTTAATTGATTGATTGGTAATTTATAGACTTTGAAACTGTTTGTAGTATATAAAGTACCAAGACTGATTACTATAGTACTTTGTAGCCAATTGAATGCATTTACAATCAAGTGTTTAATATTTTGTGTGATTTTCATGGAAATATAGCATTTATACCTAGTACTCTAGATTGTTCATTGTTTTTAGATTTTAAAAGAAATTCACATTAACCAATATATATATATATATATAATACTATTGTTATATATAATACTATTTGTTATATGAATTAAGATTTGTAATACTGGGAAGTATATTTGTTTGTGGTTTAGTTTCACAGCATACCTAGTTGTTAGCACTATTCTTCGATGGTCAATACTTGTCAAATTGTTGTTGTCTTTGTTGTATTAGCTCAATCTGATGGAGATTTACGTTTAATGAATGGACAAGTGTCAGATTTGCCTAGTCGTAGTGGACGTTTAGAGATTTATTTGAACAGCGAATGGGGTACTGTTTGTGATGATGGTTTTGGCATAACTGAAGCAAATGTTGCTTGTCGACAGTTGGGTTTTGCTGGAGCTCTGAATTATGGCAATTCTATAAACTTAGGGTAAAGATAAATGAATAGGTTGATAGATAAATTAATGGCTGGATCAAACAGAAAGTGAAAGTCTAACATCGTGTCTTTTTCATCTATAGTTTTTCAACTGGCAAACAGATAATACATCTAGATGATGTCAACTGCTCTACTCATGAAGCTGCTCTTCATATTCTCTCCTGTAATTACAGTAGACAACATGATTGTAATCACAATGAAGATGTTGCTGTTGTTTGTAGTAAGTCATTTAATGAGATTTAATGAACAGAGTTATCTCTTTTATTAGATTCTACCTACATATGGGAAGATAATCTCTATGATGGCCGAATCAGACTTAAAGGAGGAAAGTACCCTTCTCTTGGCCGACTTGAAGTGTACTGTAATGGTCGTTGGGGTACTGTTTGTGATGATTTATTTGGGTTTAGTGAGGCCGACACAGTTTGTCAACAACTAGGTTATACCAGTGCTACTAGTTATGATCATCTCATAGGATTGTAAGTTAGTCATTCAGTGGGGATGAAACAAAGAATTGAAATGCTCTCTTTAATTTTTTAAAGGCTTTGTTTTGGTCATTTAGGAGTGGCGATTACTTTCAGCCTATCTGGTTGGATAATGTCCAGTGTAGTGCTGCCCAGCCATGTCTTAGTTTCTGTCAGACTTGTCCTGAAACAGAGAATCATGATTGTGCACATTCTGAAGATGTCACTGTACAATGTAGTAAGTACAATACTATAATACTGAGTGCTCACATCACTGCAGCAATAGTTATAACATTGAATGTTTAAGTAACATCATTATTGCTACTACTGTAGTTTAGTTATTTTTTCCCTGTAGCTTATGATAGACTTTCTAATGTAAGTCCATCTCAACTTAAAACCTGTGTACCAGGTAAACATGATATGATGTCATCATTGCCTTCTCAATCTCTTTATCTCTAGATTCTAGCATTAGTATTGGAGTAATTATTGGTAGTGTTGTGGCCTGTATTCTAACACTATGTTGCTGTATAATAGCTGTTGTCATTGTGATTATATGTATTGCTATATTCCGTAAGAAACAAGAAAGATCACAAGCTCAAACTAATGATACTAAAACTCACCCACACAATCCAAATCAAATATTATCTCCATCTATTGAGGGTCCTGTCCCACCACCCCGTCCATGTGACTTACCTGCTCTCAGTCCATCACCAACAATATCTCAAGGTATTTATGAAGAAATTCCACAAGCTGTCGTGTATGATGAACAACCTGTCTATATTGCACCTGGAAATGATAGACTTATTTATATCCGGCCTCCTGCCGGAACATCCTCACCTCCGCCATATCCCGGTACCCTTCAAATCATTCTACACTGCCTCCTCCTTATCCTACAGCTATGTACCCAGCATAAAGGACCCATTTAAGAAAATAATTAAAGACTTGCAGACACAATTTTTACACAGAATAATGTCATATGGTCTGTGCTCTATTATTATTTTTTCAGTATCTGTTAAATGTATTTTAATTTTGTGTAATTTTTTCAGTAGATGTAGTGTTTTTACATAGGCGAATATTGAACTTTCCCAATGATATTAGGTTAATTTACATCATGATATCCATGCATTATTTAAAACTTAAGCTACATTACAGCAAGACTTAAATGTTTTAGTAAAAATCAAACTAAACTGCAAGCCAACTTCTCAAATGTAATGCCAGTTTAAGCAGCCATCTAAAACATAATTGAAGTTGCTGTTTAATTATATTATGTTAAAACTAAAACAAATCTTTAAGAGATAATATCCGTAAAAAATTTATGCATTTCATGTTCAATCTTTAAGTTCTGGCAGCAACAGCAAAAACACCAACTCCCAAAAAGCAACAAATACATAATGTAATGTAATAAAAAAGATTTAAAAATCTTCTGAGATCAATGCCTTTATGTTAAATACCTAAGTCAAAGAAAAGTTTGAAAGTCTAGCAGAAAATCCCGACACATTGGCTGGGACAGTTGGAAGCAAAGCCAAGTTCAAAATCCTTACACTGAACTGTTTGTATTTTAATTGCTAAGATACCATTAGTTAATTCAAATGTATAATTAGTAAAAAGATTATAGTACAAAAAAAAAAAATATATAAAAATTACCAGTAAGGAAAGTAAAATACCAGTTGTAGTAATGTGAATATTAGCAAATACATACATTTTATCTGGAGATAATTGAGTTTATAGGTCTGGGTACAGCAGTACATTTAGCATCTCAAAAAAACTGATAACCCAAGCAACATCATGTGGAGGTGGTACTTACTACATTGTTATCTACACTATTTGAGGAAAAGAGATATGAATTAAATACAATGTACTTGGAAAGTCTTTGGATTTACTAAATGATCTACACTATGGAGTTCTTGATTCAATGCTGACACTGTAAAAATATTGTTAAAACTTACTTTAGACTGAAGGTCTTGATTCAATGCTAACACTGTAAAGACATTGTTAAAAACTTACTTTAGACTGGAGGTCTTCATTCAATACTGAAACTGTAAAGACATTGTTAAAACTTACTTTAGACTGGAGGTTTTGATTCAATACTGACACTGTAAAAACATTGTTAAAACTTACTTTAGACTGGAGTTCTCGATTCAATGCTGACACTGTAAAGACATTATTAAAAACTTACTTTACACTGGGGTTCTTGATTCAATGCTGACATCGTCAAAACATTGTTAAAAACTTACTTTACATTGGAGTTCTTGATTCAATGCTGACACTGTAAAGACATTGTTAAAAACTTACTTTAGACTGGAGGTCTTCATTCAATACTGAAACTGTAAAGACATTGTTAAAACTTACTTTAGACTGGAGGTTTTGATTCAATACTGACACTGTAAAAACATTGTTAAAACTTACTTTAGACTGGAGTTCTCGATTCAATGCTGACACTGTAAAGACATTATTAAAAACTTAGTTTACACTGGGGTTCTTGATTCAATGCTGACATCGTCAAAACATTGTTAAAAACTTACTTTACATTGGAGTTCTTGATTCAATGCTGACACTGTAAAGACATTGTTAAAAACTTACTTTACACTGGAGGTCTTGATTCAATGCTGACACTGTAAAGACATTGTTAAAAACTTACTTTAGACTGGACATCTTGATTCAATGCTGACACTGTAAAAACATTGTTAAAAACTTACTTTTAACTGGAGTTCTTCATTCAATGCTGACACTGTAATGACATTGTAAAAACTTACTTTAGACTGGAGTTCTTGATTCAATGCTGACACTGTAAAGACATTGTTAAAACTTACTTTACATTGGAGTTCTTGATTCAATGCTGACACTGTAAAGACATTGTTAAAAACATACTTTAGACTGGAGGTCTTGATTCAATGCTGACACTGTAAAGACATTGTTAAAAACTTACTTTAGACTGGAGGTCTTGATTCATTGCTGACACTGTAAAGACATTGTTAAAAACTTACTTTAGACTGGAGGTCTTGATTCATTGCTGACACTGTAAAGACATTGTTAAAAACTTACTTTAGACTGGAGTTCTTGATTCAATGCTGACACTGTAAAGACATTGTTAAAAACTTACTTTACATTGGAGTTCTTGATTCAATGCTGACACTGTAAAGACATTGTTAAAAACTTACTTTACATTGGAGTTCTTGATTCAATGCTGACACTGTAAAGACATTGTTAAAAACATACTTTAGACTGGAGTTCTTGATTCAATGCTGACACTGTAAAGACATTGTTAAAAACTTACTTTACATTGGAGTTCTTGATTCAATGCTGACACTGTAAAGACATTGTTAAAAACATACTTTAGACTGAAGGTCTTGATTCAATGCTGACACTGTAAAGACATTGTTAAAAACTTACTTTAGACTGGAGGTCTTGATTCATTGCTGACACTGTAAAGACATTGTTAAAAACATACTTTAGACTGGAGTTCTTGATTCAATGCTGACACTGTAAAGACATTGTTAAAAACTTACTTTATACTGGAGTTCTTGATTCAATGCTGACATTGTAAAGACATTGTTAAAAACTTACTTTACACTGGTGGTCTTGATTCAATGCTGACACTGTAAAGACATTGTTAAAAACTTACTTTAGACTGGAGGTCTTGATTCAATGCTAACACTGTAAAGACATTGTTAAAAACTTACTTTATACTGGAGTTCTTGATTCAATGCTGACATTGTAAAGACATTGTTAAAAACTTACTTTAGACTGGAGGTCTTGATTCATTGCTGACACTGTAAAGACATTGTTAAAAACTTACTTTACACTGGTGGTCTTGATTCAATGCTGACACTGTAAAGACATTGTTAAAAACTTACTTTAGATGGGAGTTCTTGATTCAATGCTGACACTGTAAAAACATTGTTAAAAACTTACTTTAGACTGGAGGTCTTGATTCAATGCTGACACTGTAAAAACATTGTTAAAAACTTACTTTAGACTGGAGGTCTTGATTCAATGCTGACACTGTAAAGACATTGTTAAAGACTTACTTTAGACTGGAGGTCTTGATTCAATGCTGACACTGTAAAAACATTGTTAAAAACTTACTTTAGACTGGAGTTCTTGATTCAATGCTGACACTGTAAAGACATTGTTAAAAACTTACTTTACACTGGTGGTCTTGATTCAATGCTAACACTGTAAAGACATTGTTAAAACTTACTTTAGACTGGAGGTTTTGATTCAATGCTGACACTGTAAAGACATTGTAAAAACTTACTTTAGACGGGAGTTCTTGATTCAATGCTGACATTGTAAAGACATTGTTAAAAACTTACTTTAGACTGGAGGTCTTGATTCAATGCTGACACTGTAAAAACATTGTTAAAAACTTTAGACTGGAGTTCTTGATTCAATGCTGACACTGTAAAGTCATTATTAAAAAACTTACTTTAGACTGGAGTTCTTGATTCAATGCTGACACTGTAAAGACATTATTAAAAACTTACTTTAGACTGGAGTTCTTGATTCAATGCTGACACTGTAAAGACATTGTTAAAAACTTACTTTACATTGGGGTTCTTGATTCAATGCTGACACCGTCAAAACATTGTTAAAAACTTACTTTAGACTGGAATGCTGACACTGTCAAAACATTGTTAAAAACTTACTTTACACTGGGGTTCTTGATTCAATGCTGACATCGTCAAAACATTGTTAAAAACTTACTTTACATTGGAGTTCTTGATTCAATGCTGAGACTGTAAAGACATTGTTAAAAACTTACTTTAGACTGGAGGTCTTGATTCAATGCTGACACTGTAAAAAACATTGTTAAAAACTTACTTTAGACTGGAGTTCTTAATTCAATGCTGACACTGTAAAAACATTGTTAAAAACTTACTTTAGACTGGAGGTCTTGATTCAATGCTGACACTGTAAAGACATTGTTAAAGACTTACTTTAGACTGGAGGTCTTGATTCAATGCTGACACTGTAAAAACATTGTTAAAAACTTACTTTAGACTGGAGTTCTTGATTCAATGCTGACACTGTAAAGACATTGTTAAAAACTTACTTTACACTGAGGTTCTTGATTCAATGCTGACACCGTCAAAACATTGTTAAAAACTTACTTTAGACTGGAATGCTGACACTGTCAAAACATTGTTAAAAACTTACTTTACACTGGGGTTCTTGATTCAATGCTGACATCGTCAAAACATTGTTAAAAACTTACTTTACATTGGAGTTCTTGATTCAATGCTGACACTGTAAAGACATTGTTAAAAACTTACTTTACACTGGAGGTCTTGATTCAGCACTGACACTGTAAAAACATTGTTAAAAACTTACTTTAGACTGGAGTTCTTGATTCAATGCTGACACTGTAAAAACATTGTTAAAAACTTACTTTAGACTGGAGGTCTTGATTCAATGCTGACACCGTAAAGACATTGTTAAAGACTTACTTTAGACTGGAGGTCTTGATTCAATGCTGACACTGTAAAAACATTGTTAAAAACTTACTTTACACTGAGGTTCTTGATTCAATGCTGACACCGTCAAAACATTGTTAAAAACTTACTTTAGACTGGAATGCTGACACTGTCAAAACATTGTTAAAAACTTACTTTACACTGGGGTTCTTGATTCAATGCTGACATCGTCAAAACATTGTTAAAAACTTACTTTACACTGGGGTTCTTGATTCAATGCTGACATCGTCAAAACATTTACTTTAGATTGGAGTTCTTGATTCAATGCTGACACTGTAAAGACATTGTTAAAAACCTCCTGTACACTAAACTTCCTTGTTTCAACATCAACAATGTAAAAATATTTTCAAAAACTTACCATCTTGACTCACACTGTAAAGTAGTGTTAAAATGTTGGTTGTATAGTATCATATTATGATAGTATTCACTTACTTCTCTAACAAACCTGTTTCCATTAATAATGATAAAAACTAGCAAATAAAAAACAAGGCCCGAAGATTGAAATTTACAAGTAAGCTCATTAAATGGTACATGCTATATATAGACTTTTAACTATTTAAAGCAGTCGTAGGTAAAATTTATGCCCAATTTGAATGCTCGACTGAAGCTATCTTTGAAAAACTGTATCTGACTCAAAAATTTTCATCATTGTCCACAATTAGAATGAAGAAAATGAAAAAGAAACAAAGCTTACAAACAACATAAAACTGTCTTTATTGAACAAAATCATGCCCGATTCAAAAGCTGTATAGAAAGAAAATTCCGCCAGATTTAAATAACGTTATATATTTGAATTTGCCAATGCCACATTATCATAGAAAGCTGTCTTAATGCCTGATTTCAGAAGCTGTCTTAATACAGAAGCTGTCTTTAATGCCCGACTTCAGAAGCTGTCCTTAATGCCCAATTTTCAGAAGCTGTCTTAATGCCCAATTTCAGAAGCTGTCTTTAATGCTCGATTTCATAAGCTGTCTTTAATGCCCAATTTCATAAGCTGTCTTTAATGCTCGATTTCATAAGCTGTCTTTAATGCCCAATTTCAGAAGCTGTCTTTAATGCTCGATTTCAGAAGCTGTCTTTAATGCCCAATTTCAGAAGCTGTCTTTAATGCTCGATTTCAGATGTTTTCTTTAATGCCCAATTTCAGAAGCTGTCTTTCAAAACTGTCTTTAAGGCTTATGTGATGCTAACAGACTAAATAATTGTTGAAATATGAAACAGATTAGAAGACTTGTAAACTTGCTTGAAGAAGCTCTCGAAACTAAGGCAGCAGTTTGCAATGATAGCAAAACATACAATATAGAACAATAGAAGCTAGTCCTCTTGCGCTGAGGTAAACTAGCTTCTACAATACATTATATATTAGGACTTCCATCTCCTTTTAATGAACTGTATTAGTGCCTAGTTCTGTTATAGAATGTAGTAGTACAGTTACTGTCACATAGCGTACAGTTACTAAACAAAAAGACAAGGTAACTCACAGTTTTGAAGGAAGACAAGCAAGACAAGACAAGACAAGCAACAACAACAATAAAATAAAATAAATGACACAGTGGTGAATGTGGACATAATACACCCAGTAAAAGCTGGGAAAAACTAGACCCGGTAAAAGCTGGGTAAAACTAGACCCAGTAAAAGCTGGGTAAAACTAAGGTAACCCAGAAAAAGCTGGGTAAAAAAAGATGGACCACAAAAAACTAGCCTACATGCTCAAAATGTATCAATTATCTAGACCTAAAAAAACTAGGACCACATGATACCTTGTCGATCATGCACTCCTATCAAAAACTAGATGACCCAGTCTATAAAACCTAAGTGGTGGCTCAGTCTACAAAAACTAGATGGCCCAGATACCGTCAGGGTCAAAGCCAAGCTGTGGACCAGAAATGACTCTCTACCGAAGCGAACACACAGTGATAACCCAACTAAGCACAAACAAATCCTTTAGATACAGCGGTGCATCAACAAATGGACTTGTAACAGTTCATAGGGAGATGGAAGTCTATATTGTCATGTGTCGTTAACATGCAAGTCTTCACTTTAGTCCATCATATGTATGTTGTCCATCATGCAACTACCCAATACATGAGACAGTGTACACTACATACATGAACAGACTTACAGATTACCATAATATTCAACAATATAACATCCCTCAATAGAGAAAGTCGAGAACAACAAATCCTCTGTAGAGTACATCATTCAGTGATATCCATACAAAGAGACAGAGATAAGTGACACAATGTCTTGTGATAGAATTGTCATTATCCTATATAGAAAGAAAATAAATAAACTATTGAAGAATAAAGTACATCTGTTATGTGTCAAAGACTAAAAGGGAGAGCTATGCATAGAGTTGTCTTAAAAAGCTGACTATATAATATTAGTAAAGAAATATGACTTATAGATATAACTGACTAAAGGATTCCTTACAGGCTGTATGATATCAGAGAAAATGGCAGTAAGACACCAAATGGCTAGATATCATTATAACAATAGGTAGGGCTGTACAATTAGGCTCCTTTAAATATATTCAACATGAATAAGCTCTATAACTAAATATGACATATTATAATAAAAGTCACTTACTTCATCATCTTTTCTCAAACTGACATTCCAAAAAAGTAAGTAGCTGTTCTTTCTAGAATCCAATTTAAGAAAATGGGCGCCAATTCTTCTTACAATCTGTCCTCTATGGGTTTTGCAGCTCTTCAATTGGTGAAAATGGAACACAACTGAATGCAACTTGCAGTTTTTATACCACATTTTTCCCGGGTTAATACTGAGCATGCGCAGTGAGAACATAACCTGAGTGACTGGATTGAAAAACTGGACTTACCAGTGCTACGTTTATTTTTTTAGGAAAAGGATGTATTGATAAGTACAATGTATGATGTTATCAGAAATCAAAGAATTTGATTGGTCAGTAAAATGTGAACCTTCCCTGTTTCAACAAAATTTAACATAAAATATTGAACGATTATAATAAAAAATTATGCATGACTGTTCTTTAATTTAGATAACAATAAACCATAGGAAAGTTCAATAGGAAATAACAATGGTAATAATTAAGCTAAAATAGACCCACCAACATTTTGCCTTTTCAAACCTAACAATGGGATTGACAATCTAGAACTAGACCCTCAATTTTGATCATTGCAAAATACATTATACATGTAACAAATAAAATCTACCAACCATTTTAAAACTTAACAAGAAAAAATTTCTATGAACAATTAGAAACAATTTCTGGCACAACCCTCCCCCTCCCCCTCAGACTTTCTTTTTTTCTCTACAGATATGAGTAACACAGAAACCTGTTGCTGTCATTGGTGGTGGGTTGGTTGGTTCTTTACAAGCTCTCTTCTTAGTTAATAGAGGATTCCATGTGGAACTATATGAATCACGACAAGATATACGAAAATCTAATCTAGGACATGGACGAAGTATCAATTTAGCTCTAAGTCATCGAGGTGGGAGTCTTTGAAAGCAGTATGGCGTGAAAAGGAGGTTGTGGACATGTCTATTCCAATGTATGGACGTATGATACATTCTCTCGATGGCAAAATGTCTCTATAACTATACAGCACTAAAGGTGATGCTATTCTTTCCATTGATCGTCAAAAATTAAATGAGTATATTTTAGACAAACCAGATGCACATCCAAATATTAAAGTTTATTTTGAACACAAGTTACTAACCTCAAAGATCAGATCCTTACTTTGAACAATGTTGGTAGAGAGAAAGATATTAGTGTATCATTTACATTTGGATGTGATGGTGCTTATTCTATAGTAAGACATCAATTAATGCGATGAGAATGACTAAATTATAGTCAAGAATATATAGATCATGGCTACAAAGAACTTACTATGTCGCCAACTGAAGAAGGGGATTATGCCATGCCTACTAACTACCTTCATATTTGGCCCAAGCAAGAGTTTATGATGGTTGTTCTTCTTAATCATGAAACATTCAATAAAATAGGCGCTAACAGATTAGTAAAAGATTTCTTTAATAATGTGACTGGTTCATTAGTCTCTATCAATTTTTTTCCTCGTTATCTCGACTCTCATATACTGTTATCTTTGGAGATGCTGCGCATGCAATTGTGCCTTTTTATGGGCAGGGAATGAATGCTGGAATGGAAGACTGTCTAGTCTTTGATGAATGCTTATACCAGGTGCGTGGAGATTTGCATAAAGGAGCTCAGACATACACTGCAGCTCACTGGAAAGATTGCCATGCAATAGCTGACCTGTCAATGTACAACTACTTAGAGATACTAGTAGGCTATTCCTGTTTCGAAAAGTAATTGACAATTTTCTTCATTTTTTGTTCCTCAAATGTTCATTCCTCTCTATTCATTGGTGGTATTCTCTTGTCTCCCTTATCATAATGTGATAGAGAGACAACAGCAACAACAGGTTATTGTTAGCCAAGCGATGTCTTTGATTGGGTTAGGAGTAATGGGTGTGGTCATGTATTGTATTTACCTGTTGTCTCAAGTTTACTTAAGCACCATGCTGACTTAAATCTTGTAACAAGTAATGGATGGACACCTCTTCAGATAGCCAGCGGTAGAGGGCATGATAAAGTAGTAATTGAGTTAATTAAGAGCAATGTTAATGTCAATTTTCAAAGCCCAATTGGGATTACAGCACTGCATTTGGCTAGTAGTTTTTGGTCATGGCAGCGTTGTTACTCTTCTACTTGATGCTGAAGCAAATCCTCATCTTGCAGATAGTAATGGTATGACACCTATAGTTTATGCTAAACGATGTTTGTGAGAATCTTTTAAAAAAGTTTCTCAGGGGAACAAGATGATGCTTGGTCATTCATTAGCCAGTTCAATTGGTTCTGATGGGACAGAAAGTTCAATTGATGGAGATGAAGAAAATCTTGGTGACTTTCAATATGAAGAACTTGAGAATACAATGCGATTTTTTGACTCAAGAACAGTAGCATATTAAACAATTTAATAACTAAATGTTTTTATGATTAAATTTTTATATTAATTATCTGCAACAACTTGTTTATATTAATTTGTTACATTTCTTAACAAGTTTAATTAACAATATTGTATATCTCCTTATTATAACAAATTCTATGATTTTATTTCTCAGTTTATAATTAAAATTTTAAGCACAAAAATGCTCAAAAAGTTTTAATTTGTAATTTTGGAGATATTGACATCTATAAGCTTCAAGTTCTTCAGAGGACCAGGAATTATTACTGTTATCCATATATAGCAAGTCATCTTTAGAGTGAGTGATACAAGAACGTGAACACAAGAATTGAAATGCTAAACATTTATATATATATATATATATATATATATATATATATATATATAACATGTACATATATACACACATACAGACCTGATTTGCAAAAAGGGACCACTTCTGTCAAAACATTTGTGACCTGATTTGTGAAAAAAAACACTGTTAAAACATATCAAAAAACACACTGTAAAAATTAAATTGTTATTTTAACAATTACTTTGTAGTTTACATCAGTGGGTTACTATGGAATATAGAATTTTTGTGAATTACTCATTGTGTAATTTGTTGGCATGTAAAAGTACAACATACCGAGAAAATACACAATGAGTAATTCACAAAAATTCTATATATCATAGTAATCCACCAATGTAAACTACAAAGTAATTGTTAAAATAACAATTTAATTTTTACAGTGTGCAGTTTTGCATACATATAGAATAGTTATGCATATATAGCAACTGTATGGACACAAAACTGCGATGTTTTAGATGTTTAACAGTGGTTTTTATCACAAATCAGGTCACAAATGTTTTGGTCCCTTTTTTGCAAATCATATATTAAGTCAGTTAGCTTACTGTTTTTCTAAATGTCTCAAATTTGTAATTAAGCTTTAGTCAGATCTGCTAATATAAATCCTCTTCTCATCTTATTGTGAGTATCCCAAATGCCCCTGTAATCACTATATACATATTTACAACCAGTATTAATCTAATGATGTACACAAAAAGTACAAAGCTGGAAAGAAACATGAAGACTATATATCAAAGGTAGTAATCTCATACTGAGCTAGCCTAAAAGATACTACCCACTCATTCATGTACATGCAGAGTATATCAATTGTATATTCATATTTTTACTGTTCTAAGCAAAATATTACCAAAAGTAGAGGACATAAGTCAGTCTACTAAAAACATGCTGAAGACGTTTAGAGCAATGTAGGTCAATTGGTTAATGTATTATGTACAACAGAGATCTGTACATATTGATTTGAATTTGATCATGTATATAGAATCCTATGAAGTTGCATATGACTATGTGCAATATGTGCTCAGCAGACAATTCAATTAATTATTGTAATGTTACTATTTTTAGATCACTTCCTACTGAGCATGCTCATAACTTGGTTTTGTAGATATATAACATGATCGTTAGAAGGTCTTCCACACAATCTCGCTGCTGGAGGGTATATAAGAAAAATGGCCCTTTTACTGGTACTTGCTGCAACTTTTCTTGCCCTGACTAATGGTATGTAAGTTTATCATGTGTGCAATTGTGAGTTATTTCAATGCATATCCTACACATACCCTATTAAGAGATGTACATATGTATATTTCACTTTTTGTCTGAATAAGCGTTCACAAAATATTAATAAAGTCATTTTACTAGTTCATTGATGAAAATTTAAAGTTGACTTTGTTAAAGTGTTAAGTTGCACTCGTTAATATTATACATAATTATGTGTTTGTTGCAGGAAATCCATACTTTGCTATTTGTATTGTTAATATTTTAGAGTTTTGGTAGTATGCATGAATCAGTTAAATAGAATTATGAAATTACAGCTAAAGTTGTAGTCACTACATGCTTTAATACAGTAGACAATGTTAATGCAGATCAGGGTAAATGTCTAGCAATTACAATTTTGCAGGTTTTTCTCTATATTAATTACACAAACATCTAAATTCCATAGCAGATTATAGCACTACAGCTGTTAAAAATAATGAATTATCTTTCTTGTTGTGGTTACTGTTATTGAAAATTATAATACAGTTATGTAAATACAATCAACTCATTATTAGCTTATATTTCTAAGTGTAGTTGTATTGAAGAAATATACATTTGTTTCTACATGTAGTTTATAGCCCAGTCACAATGACTGTATTACAGATACAGTGTGTTGTTATGTAAAAGAAGCCTCATGGCTACAGGTCCAAGGTTTCTTTACTCGTAGCATACTGTAATGTGCATTGCAGTATAATTCTGTTTGGCTATAAAATGTTATACCATAAAAGTTTGAAGTGATGTTACAAACTGAATCTCATGATTTCAGGTTATGTTTTAGGTCTAAGCACATCATCAGCACTTTGAATGAATGCTGACTATGTTATCATATCACAATTCCACTTATTTAGTTTGTAGTGATTTCATTTCCTATATTTTGACCTCCTGAATAACTAGTATGTAGTCATTACATTTTCTTACTTTGACCTCTGAATGACATAATAATAGTTACTGGGAATTATAGTCTGTAGTTGACCTGAATGAGGTTGTATCAGTTACTGGCAATTATAGCATGTACTTTGGATACCTCACTGGTACTATACGATAGTGTTAGTTCCTATTGGCAGGTGTAATGACAACTCTGTAATGTTTAAAATATGAATATTATTATCACATCCTTATTAGACTCATGTGTTACTCACCACATGTCCAACACAACTATTTATCTATTATAGTGTTATTCAAATAGATTGGTTGATTAATGTCACTTGAGTTCCACCAAATTTTGATTATCTACTTGCTATGGAATTTCACAGTTTATGTAGGGATAGCCTATTATAAGTCCTTAGGGACAACTCTTGCACACAATGACACAGCAAAGCTACCATAGATTACACAGTGACAGTTCTAACATCTATGAATATCATTTGTCCAAATGTATTAGTTGATCTAATCTATCTATGATTTTTTATGTTGCATAGTATGCAGGACACGCAGTTAATTATAAAATCAATAAATGTTCTGTTTAAACATCTCACTGAAATTAGATGACTAGATTTATTGTATAATCTTTCCATCCACAGCTCAGACAATTGGTGATGGCACACTACGACTTGTCATCAATAGTCAGAGCACCATCTATTATACCTCTGGTATTGTTGAGGTCTACTACAATAATACATGGGGCACTGTTTGTTCTACCAGTACCTTTGGACAGACTGAGGCTGATGTTGTGTGTCGTCAACAAGGTTTTACTGGTGCTAGCAGTTACTCCACTGCTGGTCAACAGAGTTATGGAACTGCTCGCAACAGCATTGTATCCAGTGTAAACTGTGGTTCAGTAACTAACTATCTAGTCTCTTCCAGTGTGATGTGACTTTTATGTCTGATGCATGCTTGCCATCTAATGCTGTCACTGTCAACTGCTGTAAGAAAAACGTATAAATAAAATGACTTTGTTCTTGTTAATTTACAACTTAATCATATATCTATAATTTAAATGAGGCAATTCACTATAAAACTAATAGCTTCATTTAACCAAATATGGTAATACAGGTTGCATGTAAAGTAAGCGTCATACTTCTTTCATGTCTAATGTACTATCAGATTGACTAAACTTACTAAGATACTATCAGAATGAGTGTTTAGTCTGATAATGCATTCGGAGTGAAAATAATATGACATTTACTTTAATACAACCTATATAAAGCATATATTGGTTGAATCAACCAATTAAGTTGTTACTGTGAGTGTAATATTTTTCTTTCTCTATAGTATCCACAAGAATTTGGGACAGTGCTTATTCTGGTCAACTACGTCTCCAACGAGGTCAATATTCCAGTGAAGGACTTGTAGAGGTCTATTGCAATGGACAATGGGGTACAATTTGTAATGATTTTTTTGTTAAACGCTCTGCAGACACCATTTGTAATCAGCTTGGCTACACTGATGCATTGAACTATAATAACCTAGCTATGTAAGTCTTTATAGTTAAATACACCAAATAATTATTCTCTATACTAGAACTGGCAATACATCTCAACCTATTTGGTTAACTAATGTAGCTTGTAGTTCGGTCTATAGCTGCCTGTCCACATGTCGATCATGTACATCTACTCAAGTTACAAATTGTAATCATAATGAAGATATTACTGTCCGATGCAGTAAGTTAATAATACACACTTTGTTGCTATTTTTATCCTAATATTCTCTACATCTAGATTATGATAGTGATGGAAACCAAAGTGATGGAAGGACAAGCACTTGTGATTGTAAGTCTGTTTAACTTTAATTACACTATGTTATGTTATTACACTTTAATTACCTGTTTATTTTTTCTGTTTAGTCACTGATCTTGCAAATGCAATTGCTAATCTTATTGGTATTATGTGTGGTGTCATTATTGGGTTCATTGTTCTTGTTGTCATCTGTGCTACTCTTCCAATCTGTATTTGTTGCTGTTTGGGTGTTGGTATTGGTGCCGCAGCAGCTAAAGCTTAAAGCTTAAAACAGCAATGAAATAAACTTTGCTATTTTTAGGTGTAGATAGTATTTTAGCTTGTTTTTAGAATTAAGTTTTGTAGTGTGACTAAAATACTTATTTCTGAATTGAGTATCGAAAAAATTTTTAGAACATAGTTAATAATTTTATTATGTGGGAGGTGATTTATGATCAGAATTAATAATATTTAATTATTTGAGGTCTTCATAGACTGTCCAATAACAATGTATAACATAATAGGCTACATATGCTTTTTGAACATCTGCACAACATTAAATTATATCAGGAATACAAGTAGCTTGCTAAAAGTACATACTTAGCATCATCCTAATATCTTGAAGATCTTTCTTATCTATTAAAATATTTGAAATAATTGTTACATTTATTGTTCTTTATAATTAAACTGCACCAATGAGTGTGTGCTGTGCACAATATACTATCTGACTATTTTAATGACAATGTTACTATTTTTTAGAACATCCATGATTACACATGATAATACTGTACCATGCCCACTATATAGCAACACTCATCTAAGCTATAGCTAACCTTGGAGTAGAGTGGAGAACTGATGGCTCTTCTTGTGGTATTTTTCTTAACTTTATTTGTCTTAACTGATGGTATGTAAGATCATTAGTACTGATATCTGTCATTAAAATTGTTTGTGTTATATAGCTTACTTTTATAAGACTAGGTAGATGGGGTACAATATAATATATATAGTTAGTTCTATTCTATAATAGAGTATCTGTGTAACTGACTTGTTCTTTTGCAATACATTTTTATGTGAGGAAATGTTTATAGTGTGATTATAAGTAAAATAGCTATCCTTCTCTTTTAGAAAGTGTACAATTTATACAAATCTACTTATAATAAAGTTACCTACAAATATTTGCTCAGTTTGCTATATAATACGGGATTTGGTTGATTCTTTAACTATATTTGCTCAGTTTGCTGCATAATATGAGGAGTTGGTTGATTCCTTAACTGTATTTTATCAGTTTTAATGATTTTGCTGATAGCTACCTGTTAGTGTCAAACAGTCATCATTTAAGTGTCACAACCTGTTAGTGTTGATTATGACAAATATTTTATAATTATTTGGTAATTTATATCAAGTTATAACAGTTACTTTTTTTAACAATCTGCATTAATTGTATAATATGACCATTAAAACAATATATTTTTAAAGCTGACATTACTCATCTGTTAACAATTTCAATTTCTTTATAGCTCAAACAAATTGGTACATTACAACTAGTCATCAATGATCGTAGCACCATCTATTATACTTCTGGTATTGTTGAGGTCTACTACAATAATACATGGGGCACTGTTTGTTCTACCAGTACCTTTGGACAGACTGAGGCTGATGTTGTGTGTCGTCAACAAGGTTTTACTGGTGCTAGCAGTTACTCCACTGCTGGTCAACAGAGTTATGGAACTGCTAGCAACAGTATTATATCCAGTGTAAACTGTGGTACAGTAACTAACTATCTAGTTCTCTTCCAGTGTGATGTGACTTTTATGTCTGATGTGTGCTTGCCATCTAATGCTGTCACTGTCAAACTGCTGTAAGAAAAACATAAAAAGTCTTTGTGGTAATTTTTCTTTCTATATAGTATCCACAAGAATTTGGGACAGTCCTTATGCAGGTCAATTACGACTTCAACGAGGTCAATACTCCAGTGAGGGACTTGTAGAGGTATACTGTAATGGACAATGGGTACAATTTGTGAATCGAAATTTTGATCAAAATTCTGCAAGCACTGTTTGCTATCAACTTGGCTACACTAAAGCTTTGAACTATAGTAACCTTGCAATGTATGTCTTATCATATAATAGTATAGTTGTTAAGATTATAGACTATTGAGACATTTTTTTGTATTAACAGAAACTGCAATGCATCTCAACCTATTTGGTTAGATGATGCAGGTTGTGGCATTGTGTATAGCTGTCTATACTCTTGTCAGTCTTGTCTGTCATCTCAGAGTACTATCTGTAATCATGCTCAGGACATTACAGTTCAATGTAGTAGGTTATACACATTTATCCATTGCATATTAATTAGTCCGGTATCTTTGTCTTGGTGGTTTTATCTTTAACTTTTCTCTCTAGCTTATGATAGTGATAGTCAAGGAAGTAGTACTGGAGGAAGAGCAAGTGCTTGTGATTGTAAGATAATGCAGGTGTAGTACTATATATATGTATATATATATATATATATATATATATATATATATATATATAGTCAGTTGGGACTATTTGTTTCCATATAAGCTGAATGAGAAAGTATAGTAAATTGCCATACTAAGCACAATGAGGGACAGAATAGCTTGGTTGTATTGATAATATAGATATAGATATAGATATAAAGTATATCTTAACAATGAATATTGTATAATAGTGGCATGTATTTGGTTCTTTTAAATAACAAGTTAATATTCTCATTTTTGCTGTAGTGACTGATCTTATAAATGCCATTCTCATTGCTATCATTGTGGGTGTGATTTTTGGATTCATTGTTCTTGTTATTATCTGTGCTGCTGTTCCATTATGTATTTGTTGCTGTTTAGGAGTTGGTATTTTTGCTGTTGCTGCAAGTGTTTGAATCATTAACTATATATTAATCACATGTAGAAGTAATTTCACATAATTCACAATTACAATAATTTTATTTAATTTACGCCATTGTGATTATTATTACTTGGGGCAGGATTGGGGAACACCCAGTCCAGACGCCCTCTCTTATTAATCGATAAGCGAGTTGGCTATATTATACAGCAGCATACTAGCCGCTGTAAAAGAATGGAAATAAACTGGTTGTTTTTTTGTTGTTAGTAATTACTTTCTTTTATACTAATCAAGTGGAAGGTAAGTACATTCTAAACTTGAAACACGTCTGTGCCTACCACACATAAAATGTAATTCTTGTATATTTTGCTCGTACAGCTCAAGGCAGAGGCTCGGTGAGGCTGTTTAATAATGGTAACACTTCTCCTAACAATACAGCAGGGATAGTTGAAGTTTATTATAACAATCAATGGGGTACTATTTGCCAGTAGCATTTACAATGATGACACTGCCACAGTTGTCTGTCATCAATTGGGGTTACTCAGGAGGCCTAGGTTACGAAAGCAATGGAAAGTAATATAGTATTGTTGATGTACTAAATATGTCCTCGTCTATTATTATCTTTAGTTTAATATTATTGTATATCATGCATGATCTCTTTCATGATCTAATACAAAACTTCTCCATTGAACCTGTTTATCTTGTAAATGTCCTAACAGTCAGTGTGCATGGACATTGCAGTAATTATCTGAATATATAGCAACAACTTACCTGGTTATGAATTAAGTTTTAGGACTATGAAGAGAATGTATTTAATTTACCTACATTATTAGTAATAACTATATGATTTAAATTGTGAGTATTTTTATAGCATCTTTTTTGTTTGTATAGTTATGGCAGTGTCACTAGTCACCAGCAATTGATGATGTAGTCTGTAGCCACTAGTAATCTTGTTATCTTGCAGTGTGTTTATGATGATAGTAATCCATCATGTAGTGGTAATGATTTTCTTGCAGTCCAGTGTTGTAAGTTAAAACACAACACATCACTTAGTATATATTTATTACCGAATCATAAATTGCTAATAAGTTAATGAACATTGTGTTAAATCATCATTAGATTCCACTCCAATTGGAACAAGCCCATACTCTGGTATGTTACGCCTCCAAAATGGTCCCATATGCTGGAGTGGGGACATGCTGAGATCTACTGTAATGGACAATGGGGTGCTATATGTGATGATTCATGGTTTGATAAGTATGCTGCTAGTACTGTTTGTACTCAGTTGGGTTACAATAATTGCAGAGGAAAATAGTGCTGTCTCATAGTAAGTGTCGATATTGAATAGAATCATCCACCCCAAATAGTTCATCATATATCATAAACCTATTGTGAGTGTCATTTCTAGATCATAATAGGATTGGAATGACAGTTCCTAACTATTTTGGATTCATGTTATATTAAACTTGTATTAGCATATATACTATACAACATTAATTCTTTTAGTTCTGGTACAGTTTGGCTGAGACAAGTTGATTGTGCTGAGACTTACTCTTTGTTTTGAGGTGATTGTTGTAGGTGGGAGTTTGTCCTACATCAAGTGTAAGATGTAGTGAAGATGTAGCCTACGTGACTTGCATGTGAGTGACTATACAATGTCATGTAATTATGATATATGAAATTATATCTATTTAGGTTATTCACTTTATGGTGGAATTGGTAGTAACCAGTACACTTGTTAC
The DNA here is from genome assembly GCF_016097555.1 of Gigantopelta aegis. Lineage (NCBI taxonomy): Eukaryota > Metazoa > Mollusca > Gastropoda > Neomphalida > Peltospiridae > Gigantopelta > Gigantopelta aegis. The sequence continues at coordinate 76,503 of NW_024533718.1, read as the reverse complement.
TTCAACACTATATGTAAACCTATCTTTGTGTAGATACTCAAATAAATCCTTTTCTTTTTCTCTTAGTTTCTGGCTTTTCTGATGCTGTTATTGCTAGTATTGTCATTGCCTCTTTTGTTGTATTGCTTGTTGTGTTCTCATCATTGCCCTACCTTTCTGATTTGTTGTTGTCTTGGAGTGGGTATTGGAGCAGTTGCAGGCAGTGCTGGCACCAGCACTTACTCTAATCTTTAATCAATATTAACTGGTGTAGTGCTTAAAGTAGTTTTGTATCTTTTTCTATGTGTACATGTTAGCTAGTGAAGATTGTATCATGTTAATATAAGTGTGTTTTTATGTAATGTTTAAAGTTTGTTGTGGTACTATAACAGGATATTAATTAAACGATGTCAATTATCTGGTAATGGCGGTAACTGAGCTCAGTATTAAGGGGAATTACTTGTGTTATATTAACCTAATACAAAAGTATATAAGTATACAGTACATAATGTGTCATTGATATTATATACTATATATACTTTGATTGATTGTAAAGTCAAGAATCATTATTGTGCTTATAAAAGTATTTTCATTGCTTAGGGCTATTACTCTGAGCTTATAGCTTAAATATACTGCTATTTAGACAGTCCTATATCCTCCTAGATATAGATGCTACATTTGTATTGACATAGTATGTATGTATGAGCTCGAGCTTGACATAAAGTCATAAGAGTGAGATGATCAATATGACTGATCTCATAAACTATACAATAATCCAGTAAACTATAGGCAGTGTGTACAGTTACCATAATAATTTCTGACATAGATATGGTCAGATTCTAACTGAATGAACTAGAACACATCTAGTACACTGTACAAAAAACTAGTGGGTAAAGCACACTAAATCAGTGTGCTCACACTGTCGCAGTACGCACACCCATTTGGGTGTGTAAGGCACACCTTTTGCCATAAAGTGTGTTCTCAACACTGATTTCAGGTGATGTAAACACTTATCTCAAAAGAATTATAATTGTTTATAATATTTTATTTTTAGTATTATTATATTATTATGTACCATAAATGAAAACACGATTGAAAAGTATATAAAGACACTCTTGGTCTAATAAAACTTCATGTTTACCGGGTATATAAGGTTCTAACTGATAGAGGTACTTTCTCTGTGGGGAGACTTAAGAAAAAAAACCTCCATAAAGGAATACATGTTTTTACATCCCTTTGGGTAACTATATTGTAGATGAAAGTATGCAGCTAAAAGGACTCAATGGAGGGACACTCTTACCTCATGAATAATGAGACAATAAGCAACTAGAGTAGCATTGACCAGGTCTTTCAAATGCCAGTTGCTAAAGTAAGGTTTTGTTGGCTGCTGATTTTCCTTGTACAATTTCCGCAATATCCATGGCACCTAATGTCAAACATTTCATTTCACATTAACACTTTTTTGTCATACTATACCTTTGTAAAGTAGATACCCTTGCTTGGGTCAGCTTTTGTCCTGGAATCTGGAAGTAACATGGGCAGGATACCAAACCTAACAATGAATCATTAACCTATATATGTCAAAATTAGCACAATTTTTTACAAATTATGAACTGGACTATCAGGGTATGTTCCTCAGCAGGTTCTTTAACTGTACAGCGATGTTGACATCAAGTTTACCTGTCTGAAGTAACATTGGATAAATCTCTTGCCATGCATCTTGAGAAATCTTTAAGTAGTGGCTGTTGGTGTCACAGAGCCTCTGCATCTCCATCAACAGCTTCAAATGCAAAAAAACATGTCCCTCAGTAGAAAAAAAGTCTTACCTCCTTTCCTTTTGTAGGAACTGGAATGACTTTTCAAATAAACACCTAAATCAGAAGGATTATCAGGATGTTCCTGCCTACGCATGGGAAAGGAAGAATCCATGAGCTCATCCACAACTTGAACATTAGCTTTTTTTTTGTGAATGCAGCAATAAGAGCTTGTTGTGTCTCATGAAAAGGCCATTTGTCTTCACCTATGGAAACAAACACTAATAAAGATCTTTAAAATCTTTGACTACAGATATTGGTAATGGTTTTTTAAAACGACAGCTTGCCCAGGAGATTGTGACCTTGACAGCTACATTAGACATGATGTTACACAACATAAATTCACAGGATTATACCACTTGAAGTTGAAGGAAACTACTTCCATATTGTTTGAGGATTTGTTTCACAGGCCGTGGTGTTTTTTCTTCTGAATTCCTTGAAACGGTTCATAAGGGATTGATAATTGCACCCTGAAATGGTAATTGTAAATTAAAGTTACATTCTATATATATTGCGTACATAGGGTGATCCCCCAGGTGACTTCATATATTCGTACTTGTCACAAATACTAACACTGACATTTCTCTAGTCTCAGCAGTGGATAACGCTTGTAGCTAGCATAGAAGATGCTACAGCTGAAAAAACTTGACTACGAGTCTCCGTTGTCAACTGCTTAGTTTCCAATGCCACTCTTACGTCACGACGAAAGTGCTTGGGGCAAAGGAAATGGGTTTGGCAAAGGTATGGAGTCATTTGCACATTTTTCAACTTTTCTCCCTTTTGTGACTATTGCTACTGTCAAAACAATGATACATCACTTGGGTTAGCATCTAATGATGGCCTATCAGTATATCTTCATCCTCATCTTCTAACAGGGGTCAATCTCCTTATTGGTCTTTTCAGTAAAAGTCTTAGTTTCAGACTTGTGACCTAGTACCAGTTGGGTGTAGTCTTTGGATACCAGCTTCACTAGGGACTACTACAAGATATTATGGAACACAAAATGGCAGAGTGCGCCATCAGTTTACAATATAATTACTTATCATCGCGTGTATCAGGTTCAGCTGGAGAATATAGTGTTGATGTAAAACCTCAGCAAATGGACCTTCAGTTTTTCTTTATTGCAAACTTTTAATCATCATTCAAATCTACAAATTCGTTCCAGTCATGGTCATATCGCTGAAAAGTTACATCAACTGCGACGTGCTTTTAAAAGCAAAGCTTTTCTGAATTCTCTTTTCAAGAGTGGAATACTCCTTTTCCGACTCACAGGAAGGCTTGATAACTTTGTTGCGGTCTAGGCACGAGAACAAAAGTACAGACTTCATAATAGTAGCACGAGGTTGGTGTGAAGACTGAAGAGGGTGTGAGAAAAACGGTGAGATTGGGCTCTAATAAAATATGGATTCTACTGTTTTCGAATGAGAGTGTTGTCGGTGTAACGGTGTTACAACAAGGTGTTCAGTGCGGGTGGAAAAAAAAGGTTTGGTGGGCATGTTGGAGTTGTCGCAAGTATGCTGCTCCAACTTATAAAAGGAGCCGTCATTCGGCATATTGGGGCGTGTATCAGCTCATGATCCCAATTTTCATATCCGTTGTGGATATCAAGGATAAATTCCAGAGTATACACAGTCTTCCATTCCTTACGAAGACATTTCTACCGTAAGCACCGTCATGTTGAAACTCTAGAAACATTGGGAAATGGGAGATTATAACTGATAGATGGCACATTTGGATAATGACTATACTGAGGAACCTATTTGCCCCTGTTATTTCTCGTAATGTTACAAGTCTCTTGGAGTTCTTATTGAAGATCACCACCTAGAGTTTACGAAACTGTATCCATCATGTCAATAACACCCACAATTCCACTACATGGTACATTACCCATGAAGGGATGGATAGGTAAGGATTATTATCATGAAATTAAGGTATACCCTTTGGTAGGTTGTGGACCTTTGGTTCGTTTTTTGGGGCATCGCTATGAAGCTAAGCCACAATCTACTTCAAGAATATTGCTCAGAGGATTATTAAAGCTTTCGAAACATTCCAAAAAGCCTTGCAAGCCCTCACAAAGGATCGTGTGTTTGTACATTAATGCAGACAAGGTTTGATACTGATCTAAGGAGTCATTGTCTGGTCCCAGGTAGGAATTGATTTTATTTATTTTATCATGTTTTTTTGAAATAACCAATGTAGATCAGGAATTCTGTTAATTGTTTGCCATATCAAGTCATACAGCTGATGCTTATTAAGAGGAGAACTGAGAGCAGACTCTATGATTACTAGGTTTGACCATAATTACATTATTTTATTTGCCCTTCCTTTAAATAGAGTAACATGGATTAAAGTTAATGGCACGTTATATAAAGAGTGGGTCGTTGTGCTCTCTATGACTTCGTTCCTAAATTTTGGTTATTCATGATATCCTTGTTTTTGGACGTTGACACCTATACATAGTGTGTAAGGAACTTGTCGACATTATGCTTTTTCAAATCTCACTTCCATTGTACGAAGTTATGCACAAGGAATCTATGACTTTCTAATTGCTAAAACATGTAGCTATTGATCCTAATGTATTGGAGTGTTTATACAACAGATCAGGTTCTATTTATGTAACAGCTTAACTATTACTGTGGAAAGTGCTATTAATCTTACCTTGTGAACGTAATACCGAGTAGTTGTAGCACACTAACTAAATGTTCAGCAGCACACTATTTAAGTGGTGCCAGAGGGCAAAATACTAGTGTGCTTCTGACACTATAGTGTGGCAGAGCACACTATGGGGCCTAACACACACCATTTGTTCCAAGTGAAGGTGTGCCAGCAACACCTCGCTTTGTATCAGTGGTTATGCATTGGAAATACCTTGGTAAGAAATTAATATTTTTTTATGTATACGGGGTGCCTAAATACGCATTACAATGTGTACCAACAATAAACTTATTTAAGGTACAGTACATAAGCTTATGTATGTTTATCATATGCTGAAATCTACAAAGACTGCTGGTATTTCATCATTATTATTCCGTAATTTCCTGATTAATGATGCGATGATTCATGTATATGAGCAGTACCGTGTGCATAGGTTTGGACATCTATTAAAGTAATTCGTGTTATGGCATTTCTAAATTGATGATGTAATTTATGCAGAGGAATGAATCAAAACCTGTTTTACATTTGACATATATGACCTGGACAACAATATACACCAATAAAGCATTTGTAATGAAAATCTCTACAGTACTCCACGTACATATCATAAAAGGTTTAAATTTGCAATCATTATTGGACATATACCATTATTTGAATAATACAGCTACAAATAACCAGTCAAGAAGGTTTATTTACTATTGACTATTAGATACTGTACTTCTTTAGTACTAGCTCCCTTGATTGTGGGAAGCAGTTGAGCTGTAGATTGATTAGGACATGAATACTATTAAGAGGAGGAGGGGGAGTAGCCTCAAGTATTGTCTGGTAAAGGTGCAGGTTCTTTAAGGGGCATGTAGATGATATAAATAGATAATTCTCTAGTTTTCTATCTGTTGGTGGTAGTACGCTTCCTTTGTTCCAACCCAATAGATGTTAAGGTAGGTGTTTATATGATGCTTCTGAAGATTTTGCACTTTCTAGGTTATAGCTCATTGCAAGGAGAGGGTAAGTAGGGTTATTTAACAATGAGAATATAGATCCTCGAGAAGGGACAGTCAAATATATTTCAATTTGTAGTACAAGTGGTGTTAACAGTGATATTGTTACTGTTGTGTGCCATCAGTGGGGCTACTCTGGAGGAAGCCCTTGTCCTCTAAGTAGAATTGAACAAATTGAATTGCTTAATGCCAAAGTAGAGACTAATTGGTGCCCTCTCTCATTTCTTAGCTATGATTTTGGATAATAGTACCTGCAGTGATAAGTCACATTATCTACAACAATAATATCTGTCATATTTATTACAGTCTTCATATATATATGTTAATCCTCCAACATCACATACAGAATCATGCTGTATTATTATATGTGGTAAGCCAAGGAAGGAGAGAGAGAGAGATACTGTATTTAATTATTATTAGATTTCTATTATAAAGTTTGCAAATTGAGTATATAGAGATTCACCATATTTGGAACAACACATACTTGTGCATATGCCCATTCTCCAGGAAATGATTTGCTGGAGAAGATATCTGTACTGTAGAATGAATAATGGCAATGAAAATAAATGACACTATCAGTCCTGCATATCTACTGAAGTTACCAATTCTTTTGATTGTATGGTGTTATATGTCTAATGCTGTAAGTTAGAGTATATATATTTTATTAGGATAGATGTAATGAAAAAGGTATTTTTGTCTCATATATTGCTTTTTCACCCCATGTTTATTGGTAGGAAGACATAGGAGTCTGTGTAATGTATGATTCTCTCTTGAAGACAATGGCCAGTTTGGAATACATATACTCTAAAAGTAAGGACTGTGGAGTTATCTACTATCATTGTTCCAATGAGCATATCTGTGACGGTATAATATTACTGTCAAATTTGGAAAAAACTTTTATTTTATCTGTCAAGGGAGGCAATTGGTAGTAATGGATAATGAAGTTCTACCTTTGTATACCACTTTTTGAAGCATATTGTCAATCCCTGTGTCTTTTTAATCTTCCACAGAACAAGAACTCAATAGGTAGTATGTTCACTCCATATAAGGAGTTAATGTGAGTTTTCTTATGTCTTTAGTTCAGTTTTTCGTCTTAATTATATTGCATTATTAGGGAATATAGCCAGTGACTATCTGGAATGCGATTTAAATCTTTTTATGGGTAATTATTGCATTTCATCATTGTCATTGAGCGAACATTCACACTTGAAACGTGACTCCACAACTTGACGTAGATGCTGCGAGATCAGTCCTTTGACGTCAATTTGCTGGTTGCAGGGGTTGTACGATGTCTTCCAAGAATTGACACAAGAAATAGAAGTTAAGTGACGGCATTTGAACAACAGTGCCTCTATAGCCTATGTAGTATGGACTATGGTAAATGTAATAATAGCAGAACAACCTGTCTTGGTAGGAAGAGTGATTCGTTACTTTTCTCTTATTGGATAAACTTAGCTTCTCTTTTGATATTTTATGTTTAACCTATCTTGGTAAGAGTGTGAAAAGATGGACTGTGTGATAGAAATGTGGTAATTTACACCTAATGTCAGATAACAGTCCACTAAGAGTCAATGTCAAAGAAGTGGTATTATATATATGATAAACCTCAGCCAAAAAATCTCAGTTATAAGATATAGGCTTGCTTGTTAAAACATTTACCAGGTTGTTGGTGTACCAGGAGCGCATGAAATTTCATAATATTGTACATGAATTAACAAAACTTATAAACTCATACATCCCTCAGTGTATTATGGATCATATGACAAAACAACCTTGCTGGTAGTAGAGAGCAATGAGCACCTAAAGGGAGGGACAGAATATCTTGTTTTGGGTTTGGCTAACATGAATAAGTTAACTATGTCAATCACATAAATATTAATGAAGAAACAACTGTTTCATGGGGGCTACCACTGACTTAGTGATAGGTACATGCGATCGTCTTCTAAACATGTTAGGTTTCACAAGTAAACATTACATTAATTTAGTGGTAATACTAGTAACCTATATTGATAAATTCTTACCTTTAATGTTGAATATTAGTGTTTGTGGCAGGTAGGAAGTAAGTCATTTACTCACTGGCAGTTCTCAATGCCAATGTTTATTTGAGAACTACCTAAACCATTATGTTAATATGTTTGTTAGTTACTTTGTTGCAAATAATAATCACATAATGCGTCTCATCTTCTAGGTTTTAAGAAGTTCAATAGAAAGCTCAATGGGCATCTCTTTTAATTATTAACCGCCCAATGTGGTAATATTTCTCTGAAGAAGAGATCATAGTAAGATTGTAGATGATGCCTTATATTCATATTTTTGTACACAACTCATTTAGAGCAAATTAAAGTGAACTATTTTACAATCTTCTTTTTTTTGTTAAGACAGCATTACGTATACCATGGAGAAATATAACTGTGCATCTTGAAAACAAGACAGGACATTTAATGTACCATTGTCAAAAATATTAAAGTTGTAGTACCACTTTCTTTATGGACATCAACATATCTGTGGAAGTCTAGGCAATGAATTAGTGAGCGCACTGTCGGACTGGAGAAAAACAGTTTATTTCCTTAGTATTGAAGTCCAACTCCAACATTCAGGAAACATTTTGTTCCTTTGATAAGCAGTAGGAACATAGAGAAGTCCTCATTGTAATCCATTCTGTTAATCTACTTTTCATTACTACAATTTCGTTAAGATAATATCCCTTCATGGAGCTGTAGTCGCCACGCCAATGCTGCATGAATTTTTAATCAGCAATTATTCATGTTTTAGTCATTTAGCCTTGTCCAGACGCGTTACTGTCTGAACATAAGCCTTGGCAACTATATACAGCAGTATTTCGTATACTAACCTAAAGGATGGGAATAACTGGCTGTTTCTGTTGTTGACGTAATTGACTTTCTTGTCATACTTATCAAGGGGAAGTAAGAAAATAATTATAAAAATTCTACACTGAGGTAGTTGTGTTGCACCTACCCACACATATAAAAAATAATTCTTCTAATTTGCACGTATAGCTCAAGGCAGAGGCCTCAGTGGAGGCTTTGTAATAATGGTAGGCATTTCCTAATAACAGCAAGGAACAAGTGAAGTTTTATTATAACAATCAATGGGGTACCTAATTGCCGTAGCAAATTGCAATTTAAAGGACACTGCCACATGTCTGTCATCAATGGGTTTTGGTCGTGGAGGCTATGAAAGAAATGGCGGTTAATGTGGTATTTGTGCATGACTATTGGTTGTTTGTCTATTGGTTAATCTTTAGTAAAAGATATGCATAACAAACATCCGGCCTATTCTTTCCTACCCTTATGTGTGAGTAATGCCAAATATTCTGCCTTTTGAATGCTATAGACTGTTTGTCTTGTAAATGTCCTAATAGTCAGGGTGGACATTGCAGTTAGTTATTTGAATATATAGCAGCAGCTAACATGTTTAAGTTTTAAAACTATGAAGAGAGATGGTATTAATTACATAAATCAATACTTGTTGGTAATAACTATATTTTTTGTTCTAAATTAATTTGCAGTGTTTTATGCATTCTTTTGTGGGTTTATATAGTTATGGCAGTGTCATAGTCAACCCAGCAATGATACTGTAGTCTGTAGCAATAGTAATCTTGTTTCTTGCATTAGTGCTTGTATAATCATGTTTAATACACATTATGTAGTGCTAATTTTCTTAAGGACATTGTTGTCGTTAAAAACACACACCATAACTTGGATTATATCTATATTATTGAATCATTTAAGAGGTCACCTCTTCTAATAAGTGAATTAATATTATGTTAAATTATCCTTAGATTCCACTCCATTTGGAACAAATCCATACTCGGTATGGTACGTCTCCAGGCTGGTCCATATGCGGAATGGGACGTGTTGAAGTCTATTGGAATGTGGGGGGGGGGGGCCCCCAATGGGGTGCTATATGTGATGACAGTGGATTTGAGATAATGCTGCTTAACATGTCTGTATGAGTGGGTGACACTTTTAATGCTCTAGTTACAGTCCTATTGGCATTAGTGAGTGTCTATGAATTGGATAATTTCAATTTCTAAACCTATTATGTCATCATTGTCATGACAGTGATGACATTAACAATAGTTTACGTTAATCATAATCTGCTGTCATCATATGCATGTCAATTACTGTTTGTGTTACTTATTCATTCATATAACCCTTTTTTTTAAAAACAAAAAACTCATTAGCACCTTGTTATAAAACGGGTATTCGCATATGTAATACTCACATTTATGATTGGAGGGTTGCCATGGTAAATTTTGTGAGTCAAAGTTCTTGCCTGAAAGCACTTCTCTGTTTAATTGGAAGGGTAGTTGGCTATTGTCTGCGGCACAGTGAAACTTGTAGGTGGGTATAATGTAGTCAATGGGACTTGCAGGAGTGGGACTAATTTCAAGTGTAATCATGATGTTATGTAAAGTTAAATCTATGTAGTTAGATTGAAAGTGGTGTGTGTGGTTTATCATAGTCACTTGTGGAAGTCTGGGTAAACATCTATTATTTATATACTTACCAATTTTCTTTCTTCTCTCACTTAGGTAGTCTTTCTGGCGTGTTTATGGTGCGGGTATTGTCATACTGTTTTGTGGCATTTTGGTTGTTGTGTTATGATCTTCATGCACTACCTATCTTGAATTGTGCGTCTTGAATGGATATCAGACCAAGTGCTAGCAATGTTTTATAAACGCGTTTACTTAATCTACATTTAAACTTACCACTATAATATAAACTGTTGTATACCGTAAAGTAGGTTTATATCCTCTTATATATGTACAGTTAGGTAGTGGAAGACTAAACATCTTGTTTTTTGTTAATATAAGTGGTTGTTTTGATGTAATATTAAAACTTGCGTTATTACTATAACATGATATTAATTAATGGATATCAATTATCTGCGAATGTGGTCACTAAGATCAAGTATTAATGGGGAATACTTGGTTTATATTAACCTACTACCAAGTCTAGGAGTATATAGTACTAATGCATTGGAAATGTCTATACACTTTGATTTGATGTAAAGTCAAGAAATAATTATTGTGCTTTATAAAAGGTGATAGTCATGTCTAGGGCTATTACTTTGAGCTTATAGCGTAAATATATACTGCCTATTTAGACAGTCCTAGATCCCCTAGATATATTAGATGATACATCTTGTATGGCCATAGTATGTATGTATGAGCTCGAGCGTGACATAAATTGCATAAGATGGAATGTCATGACGAGCCCATAAGTTATACACAAGTCCAGTAAATATAGGCAGTATCAGTTACCATGATAAATTTTGGACCTCGATATATCAGATTATAACTGCATGAACTAAGAGATATCTAGTATGCATTTGGAATATGATTGTAATCAAAAATTTTTCATCATAGTGTCTAATTTTTTATATTGTACATAACTATTCTGGTACAGTAAATAAGGTTATGTTGTTTATCATATCCTGAAATATAGTAGACTTCTGGGTGTCTACATCATTATTCCATAAGGTATGATTATGCGTTACTAAGATTATAGTTTGATGCAGTAAAGGTAAACATTTTTCACAATCTAGTAAAGTTACATTCTTGTTAAACTATGTTAGCATTTTCTAATTGATTATGTTGTAAACTTTGAAGAGGCAAGAAACAAGTACCTGTAGATCTATTTGATATATCATCTTGGACAACAAATAGTAAAAAAGAAGAAACATTTGTAATGATGATCTTACAGTAGTCCACTACATATCATCAAGTTAAATTTTGCAATCATTTTACCTTACTCATTATAAGATTCATAACTGCATACAGCCAGCATAAATGACAAGAGTTATACTATTATATTAGATATTGAACTTCTTTCTAGTACTGGCACAATTTGATTGAGACGTCTTTATACCTTTCCCCTTGATTGTGGTCAATTACGGTGGGTCAACAAGGTCAATACTCCAGTGAGGGAGTTGGTAGAGTATACGTAATGGACAATGGGTACAATTGTGAATCGAATTTTGATCAAAATTTGCAAGCACTTTTCTATCAACTTGGCTACAGTAAACCTTTGACACTATAGTAACTTGCAATGTATGTCTATATATAATAGTATAGTTGTTGTTTAAGATCTAGATGTTGAGACAATTTTTTGTATTAACAGAACTGGCAATACATCTCAACCTATTTGGTTAGATGATGCAGGGTTGTAGTAGTACTGGGTATAGCTGTCTTACTCTTGTCAGTCTTGTCCGTCATCTCAGAGTACTATCTGTAATCATGCTCAGAACATTACAATTTCAATGTAGTAGGTTATACACATTTTACTATAGCATATTAAGTAGTCTGTATCTTGGCTTTATCTTAAAAACTTTGCTTCTAGCTTATGATAGTGGCAGTCACCGGAGGTAGTGTTTGGATTGTAAGATATAGATATAAATATATCTTAACAGCAATATATGCTATAACAGTTGAATGTATTTGGTTCTTTTAATAATAAGTTAAATTGTCATTTTTTTCTGTACTAACTGATGAGAAATGCCATTGCTAGATCTCATTTGGTATCATTGTAGGTGTGGTTTGGGGATTCATTGTTTCTTCCTATAAATAAAGGAAGAACAATGAATCTTTGCTGCTCTTTGAGCTCATAAGTAGTAGTTAGGACTAGATTTATATAATCAATTATAATATATATTTTAACTTATGCCCACTGTGACTTCTGTGGCAAGGCAGGGAACACCCTGTCCGGACCGACTTGGCTACTGTGTACAGCAGTATAGCATACTAACCTAAAGAATGAAAATAACTGGCTGTTTTTTGTTGTTAGTAATTACTTCTTTTATACTAATCAAGTGGAAGGTAAGTAACATTCTAAACTTGAGTAGTAGTCTTTCACCTACCACCGCATAAACAATAATTCTATATTTTGCTCATACAGCTCAAGGCAGAGGCTCAGTGAGGCTTTTTAATAATGGTAGCACTCTCCTAATAATACAGCAGGAACAATTGAAGTTTATTATAACAATCGATGGGTACTATTTGCCGTAGCAATTACAATAGTGACACTGTCACAGTTGTCTTGTCATCAATGGGTTACTCTGGAGGCTATGAAAAGCGCTTGAAAAGTAATATAGTGTTGTTGATGTACAAAATGTGTCCTGTCCTATATAACTGTTATATCAACCATGACTAAGTTCCATCTTATTTTGTACCCCCAAGTTAGTCCTCCCTTCATCATGAAATAATACCAAAATTCTTCTTTCGGGTCTGTGTATCTTGTAAATGTCCATAACAAACTGTCAAGTGGACATTGCAGTATTTATCTGAATAATATACAAGCAAACTTACCTGTTCATAAGCTAAGTTTAAACTATGATGAGAGATGCATAGTTGGGTAACTGCCCCCCCTATATTTAGTTCACTTAGTTTAATTGGTAGTGGGTGTTTATAACCTAATTTTTGCTTATATAGTTATGGCAACCATCACTAGTCAACCAGCAATTGATGATGTATCCTGTAGCACTAGTAATCTTGTTATCTTACAGGTGTAGTTATGATGATAGTAGTCCATAATGTAGTGGTACTAATTTGCTTGCAGTCAGTGTTGTAAGTTACAAACAAACGCATCACTTAGTATATTTTCATTACTGAATCATAAAAAGTTCACTTTTCTAATAAGTTAATGAACATTGTGTTAAATCATCATTAGATTCCACTCGTATTTGGAACAAGCCATACTCTGGTATGTTTACGTCTCCAAAATGGTACATATGCTGGAATGGGACGTGTTGAGATCTACTGTAATGGGACAATGGGGCGCTAGATGTGATAATTTTTGGTTTTGATGATTATGCTGCTGGTACTGTTTGTACTCATTAGGTTTACAATAAAGCAAAAAAAGAAAGTGCCTTGTCTCATAGTAAGTGTCTATTGAATAGGATCACATGATATAGTTCATCTTATATCATAATCCTATCGTGCATGTCATTTCTAGATATATGGATTGGATTCCAATTCCTATTTTGTAAAACTATATTGATTCATGTTATATCAAACTTGTATAACATATATAATATACACATTATTCTTTTAGTTCTGGTACAGTTTGGCTAGGACAAATTGATTGTGATGATACTTACTCTTGTTTGAGAGATTGTGTAGATGGGAGGTGTCCTACATCAAGTGTAACATGGTAGTGACCAATGTAGCCAGTGTGACTTGCAGTGAGTGACTATACAATGTCATGTAATTATGATATATGAATTATATCTATTTAGGTTATTCAGATAATGGTAAAATTGGTAGTAACCAGTACACTTGTGAAAGTAAGTATAAACATATTTTTGTGTGGCAGATATTTAAAATAATAATTCCTTTTATTATTCCTTTTCATTTTCAGTTCCTGGTCTTTCTGCTGGGTTATATTGCTGGTATTTCATTATTTGTTTTTGTTGGATATGTTTGTTGTGTTTCTTATCTTTATTGTTTCTACCTATCTCCATTTGTTGTTGTTTTCTTGGAGTGGTATTGGATGCAGCTTACTAGCAATAGTGGCACACGCTATAGCTTACTCTAACATTTAAACTTACCAATATTAACTGTGTAATAAATGTTTATTGTGAAGATTAATATATTGTATTTGCAATTAAGTTATTTTATGTAATACTTAACACTTGCTGTAGTATATAACAGGATATAACTACTATCTAGTTTCTCTTCCAGTGCAATGTGACTTTATGTCATGTTGCTGCTATCTCTAATGCTGTCACTGTCAACTGCTGTAAGAAAAACATAAAAAGTCTTTGTAGTAATTTTTCTTTTTCTACAGTATCCACAAGAATTTGGGACAGTCCCTATGTAAGTCAATTATGACTTCACGAGGTCAATACTCCAGTTGGGAATGTAGAGGCTACTGTAATGGACAATGGGGTACAATTTGTGAATTGAAATTTTGATCAAAATTTTGCAAGCACTGTTTGCTATCAACTTGGGCTACACTAAAGCTTTGAACTATAGTAACCTTGCAATGTATGTCTTATCATATAAGAGTGTAGTTGTTAATATCTAGACTGTTGGAGACATTTTTTTGTATTAACAGAACTAGCAATACATCTCAACCTATTGGGTTAGATAATGCCAGGTTGTAGTACTGTATAGCTGTCTATACAGTTGTCAGTTGTGTCCATCATCTCAAAGTACTATCTGTAATCATGCTCAGGACATTACGTTCAATGTAGTAGGTTATACACATTTTTCTATAGCATATTGAGTGGTCTGGTATATTGTCGTCTTTGATGACATTCTCTTTAGTTTCCTCTCTAGCTTATGATAGTGTCAGTCAAGGAGTAGTTACTAGAGGAAACGGAAGTGTTTGTGATTGTATACGTAAGACAATTATATAATATATATATATCTTTATATTATATATATATATACTATTATATAGAGATGTGTGTGTATATATATATATGATATCAAACAATGTAATGTTCTATAATTGTATATTGGCTCTAAAATATCGTTAACATTCTCATTTTTCTATAGTGACTGAGTGTTTATAAATGCCTTCATTAGGGCTCATTGTATCATTGTGGGTGTATAGGTGTGGTTTTTCGATTCATTGTTCTCTCTATTTTCTTTGCTGCTCTTTCATTATTCATTTTGTTATTGCTTGAATCATTAACAACTATGTACCTCATCACAAAGTAGTAGTTAGGACTATATTAACATCATCAATATTCTAATCGATACTTTTTATTTGTCACTGTGACTTCCTGTGGGCAGAACAGGGAAAGACACTACCCTATCCTGGACGCGGATTGGCTACTGTTAATCTCGTGCTAGGCTACTGGTACTTGCAGTATATGAATACTAACCTAAATGATAAAATAACTGGCTGTTTTTTGTTGTTAGTAATTACTTTTCTTTATACTAATCAAGTGGAAGGTAACAGTAAACATTCTAAACTTGAGTAGTAGTCTTGAACCAACCCCATATAAAAAACGATAATTCTTGTATAATTTTCATTGTACAGCTCAGGCAGGGGCTCGTGAGGCTGTTTAATAATGGTAACACTACTCCTACCAATACAAAGGGATATTTGAAGTTTATTATAACAAATCGATGGGGTACTATTTGCAGCAGTCAAGCAGTTACAATGATGACACTGCCACAGTTGTCTGTCATCAATTGGGTTACTCTGGAGGTTACGAAAGCAATGGAAAGTAATATAGTTTTGTTGATTGTACTAAATATGTTTTTGTCTATTATTAATCTTTAGTATAATATTGTTATATCATGCATGAACAAAAATTCCATCCCTTTCTTTCCCTCCCCTTCACATGAGTAATGCAAAAATCTCTTCTGCATGAACTTTGTTTGTCTTGTAATTGTCCTAATAGTCAGTGGGGGGGTGGGACATTGCAGAGTAGTATCTGAATTTATAGCAGCAACTAACCTGTTATAAATTAACTTTTAAACTTTGAAGAGAGATGTATTTAATTTACATAAATAATACATTGTTGTTTGTATACACTTAATTTTTGATGTTTGAGTGTTTTATAGCCTCTTTTTTGTTTACATAGTTATGGCAGCACTACTAGTCACCAGCAATGTGTAGTGTAGCTGGTACTACAGTGAGTCTCGTTATCTTTACAGTGCTCATATAATTATGTTAATCCATCATGTAGTAGTGCTAATTTTCGTGCAGTCCGATGTTGTACGTTAAAACAAACACTCACTCAGTATAATAGTTCATTACTGAATCATAAAAAGTTCACTTTTCTAATATTTAATTAATATTGTGTTAAATCCATCCTTAGATTCACTCCTATTTGGAACAATCCAAACTCTGGTATGGTACGTCTCCAAAATGGTCCATATGCTGAGTGGGACGTGTTGAAGTCTATTGTAATGGCCAATGGGTGGGGCAATATGTTATGAACAGTGGATTTCATGAGACTGCTGGCTAGCACTGTCTGGTACTCAATTGGGTTACACTATGCTGATAATACCAGTGCTACTTCACAGTGAGTGTCCTATGAAATTGAAATTATCACATGACATAACAAAGTTGATGTTATCATAATTTTGCTGTGGCATTCTAGATTTAATCTTATTTGTTTTAACGTATTCATTCATATGACCTATGCAACTTTTGATTATTAACTGTGTATTAGCATATGTAATACTCACATTAAACCATTTTAGTTCTGGTCCAATTGGGTTGAGTCAAATTTCTTGCTATGGCACTAAACTCTTGTCTAAGAGACTGTGTAGTGGCAGTTGTCTACATCAAGTGTAACATGTAGTGACAATGTAGCCATGTGTGACTTGCAGTGAGTGACTAATGTCAGTGTAATTATGATTTTATGCAATTATATCTATTCAGTTATATTGTGATGATGGGCTGGGGTATCGTACCCAGTACACTTGTGGATGTATGTATTAACATACATTTATTAGGTACTTGCCAATTCTCTTTCTTCTTCTACAATAGTTTGGTCTCTTCTGCTGGTATTATTGCTGGTATTGTCATTGCTGCTTTGTTGGATTTGTTGTTGTGTTCTTATCATCATTGCACTTCCTATCTGCATCTGTTGTTGTCTGTGGGAGTGGGGTTATTGGAGCAGCTGCTGGACGTGGTGGCAATCGCTATACTTACTCTAATATTTAAAACTTACCAATATTAACTCTGTAGTACTTAAGTAGTTTTGTATCCTTTACTATGCATACAGGTTTAATTAGGTAGTGAAGACTAATATCTTGTATCTTGTTATATAAATTGTTTATGTAATACTTAAAACTTGCTGTGGTACTATAATAGGATACTAATTAATTTAGTGTCAATTATCTGATAATGACATCACTGTGCTCCAGTAGTAAAAAGGGGAATTACTTGTGTTATATTAACCTTACTACAAAAGGAAGTTATCGGCATTCATGATGGTATACATTATATACTTAACTTTGATTTGAAGATAAGTGAAGGAATACGTTATCATTGTGCCTAAGGGCTATTACTCTGGAGATTACAGCAACATACATATAATGTTAGGTAGACAGTCTTTGCTGCCTCCTTGATAGATGATACCATACTGTATTGACATGTATGTATGCGCTTGCCCTTGCCAAATCATAAGATTGAGATATCATGTATGACTGATCCCATAGCTATACATAAGAACAGTGGTTGTCTGTTATTATTGATAACATGGATGTATATCTATACAGATTATACTACTATATGAACTATTTAGCTGAAATATGGAATGCTGATTGTAATAAAATATTTTTTTATAATACAGTGCCTAAATAACTTACATTATACCAGAATCGGTACAGTAAATAAGGTTAGTTTTTATTATACTGATGTAATATACACAGACTCTGTTATTTACAGTACTACTTAATACATGATTATGGATTACCTATGAGATGGTTGTTTTGCTTCATAGTTTGTATTTGACAAGACCTGTACATGTTAGTTACTATACAAATTGTATTTATTTCTTATTGTCAATTGTCATCTGATCATTGTAATAAATATTTTTCTCAGGTTGTGAATACTATTGACTTTGTCACGTTTTAGTCAACTGTCTGTAGTAAATGGGGTGATGTAGAGAGTAACCTAACTTTTTTATGGGAGGTAACTGTAATGACAACTCAGCTTCAAACAGTGCCAGAGTGAGATTATTTTGATGCAGGAAAGTTGTACACACTTTATTTTATAATCTAGTAAAGTTACAATTATTGTTGAACGATGTTGCATTGTCTAGTTTATGATGTAAGTTTGAAGAGAAAGACAAGTACCTGTAGATCTATTTGATATGATCCTGGACAACAAATTATAAAAAAATAACAACATTGTAATGATGATCTCCTTACAGACTCTGCTAATGGCATAAGGACATACCATAATTAAATCTGCAATCCATGTAACGTTGCTCATTATAAGATTTCATAAATGCATGCAGCTAACTTATATTACCTACATAAATGCAAAGAGAAGATAGTATACTATCATTACTATAAGGACATTGCACTTCTTATACTGTACTATTTGATTGAGATGGATTGTGTGTTTCTTCTTGATTGAGGGAATGTAGCATTTGTATAGAATTAAGTGTACCATGTACTGTCTGAGGGTGTAACCAATGTGACTTGTAATAGGAGACACAAGTGTATAGACTCTGATGTTATGTGTGTAAGATATAGGTTAAGATTTTATAGTTGGTAATAGATTTGGTAGTACATGTGAAAGTGGTGGTATTTGTAATCTTTATATCGTAATATTAATTGTTATTGCTGGTATGAGTACCTCTTTATCTGCTTGTCTTCTCACTCTCAGATTAATTTTGATATTTTGGCTACTAAAATTGTTGTTTGCCATTGCTTCCTCCTTCTTTTAGGCTTTTTACTTTATAATAGGCATACCTTGTCTTCTCTGATTCCTCTAGCATCAGGTTGGGGAGCAATTTATTGTAGATTGATTAGGCCTATGAATACTATCATAGAGTGACTTGGGTTAAAGGTGTGGTTCATTATAAGGGCTGTAGATATCAATGGCTACTTTCTTAGTTTGTCTTAAAGAAAGAGTTCTTGTTAGTAAAGCTTCCTTGGGCAGCCAAATAAAGGTAAAGGTAGTGTTTATATGATGCTTTCTTGAAGATTTCCACATTCTGTTATAGCTCAGGCAGAGGTTCAGTAGGTTGTTTAATAATGGTAGTATAGATCCTAGTGAAGGGACAGTTCAAGTATATTTCAACAATCAATGGGTACTATTTGCAATACAGTGTGTTAACAGTGATATTGCTACTGTTGTGTTGTCATCAGTTGGGCTATTCTGGAGGAAGGTCCCAGTTCGATGAGTAAGTAGAATTGAACAAATTGTATTGCTTAATGCAAAGTAGAGACAAATTGACTGCTACTCTCATTTCTAGCTATGGTTTGGATAATAATGATGCAGTGATAAGTAATGTTATCTGCAAAACTATTATCTTGTCATTTACAATGTTTCCCATAATGATAATCCTCCAGCATATGTGCAGATGAGGATCCTGTGTCAGTCATGGTGGTAAGCTAAAGAGAGAGAGAGAGAGGCTCAGTGCTAGTTATTATTAGACCTCAATTAGATTATAAGTTTGAACATCGAGGTTTGAGATTAGAGCTATCTAACATAATATTGTTACATTACTTTCTATAGATTCCCAATCCTATTTGGAACAACCCATACTCTGGTATGCTCCGTCTCCAGGGTGGTTTATATGCTGGGGAGGGCGGGTTGAGGTCTATCTGTAATGGACAATGGGGTTCTCTTGTCAAGACAGTGGATTCAATAGTGATACTGCTGATACTGTCTGTACTCAATTGGGCTACACCAATGGAAGTATTATAATGCTATCTCTTAGTAAGCTAGCTCTGCTATAGTGATATTCTAGTATGAAATGTGATAATCTTTGGGGGGATAGTTTGTAAAGCTAACCTATATGGAGAAATGTTCTTAGACTTAATTTTAGGTATACCTGTAAATAGTTTATGTTGTGTAATATTTTGCAAGTAGTTAAAAGAACAATAGTAATTAGTTATAAGAGTATTACAGAAGCACAGCAGGACAGTTGACCTTCAGGTGTGGTCTAGGGGACAGTCCAATTACAACCATTGGCCGCACAACTTTAACACTTAAATGTTTAGGGTTTAGGATCAGTACTAAAATATACTAATCCTAGCCTGTTGCCTTTCATAAAGTATAAATGCACTCAAAACTCATATAATATTTTAAATGACCAAGATCTACTAGTTGATACAATTAAACCCTTAATTTTTTAGTGATGGAATAGTTTGGTTAGATGAAATTGGTTGTAATAATACACAGAATTGTTGAATGACTGTGCCACTTGGTCTGCCACTAATGTACGTGGTATTTGAAGGTGTGGCCATGTGACTTGCAGTAAGTGAATATTCTCAGTTATGTTGTTATAATCCATATACTATTTGTTAGGTTACAATGTGGTCGTTCTGGATAGGTAGTTCCCAGGACACTTGCTCTCCTGCACATGCAGCTGGTAAGCAACTTACACATATCATTGCTACTTCCATCTCTTTCTTAGGTTCTTCTCTTAGTGTTGGTGCTATTATAGGTATTGTTATTGGTAGTATTGTAGCCTTTTTTTTGCTGTCTTCTCATCATCATTGGAATGCCTTTATGTCTGGTTGCTGTCTCTGGAGTGGGTATTGGAGCAGTAGCTAGACGTGAAAAATATAAAAAGCATTGATTAACTCATTAATGCATAGACAAATTGATATTTGAAACAACAATGGATAGTATGTAGGTATACTCCTTTAATGATTTATGATTATAAGTAAAATAATTAATTTTTTAATCTCGTTGAGTATTGAGTTGAGCCACACCCATAGAGCATTCTGTTATGGATTTCTTTTGCTATTCTCCAGATTTGTTTTTGATAGCCATTGCTGAAGGTGAGTTAGATGATCTGTTATTGAAGTATGTTAATGTTTAAATACTAATATATTTTAATGCAAGACTCAAGTATGATATTTATGAGTCCAACATTATAGCTATTTGATGAGTGTTTGGTAAAGTGATATATAAACTTATTATAAATAAACTAACTCAGCAATGTTTATATCAACCGCATATATGTTATATTCATATACAATTAATATAAAGATTTTCACAATGACTAGATCAAAAGACAACAACAATATAAGATCTTGCATCTCACACACACATATATAAGGTTGGAAACAGTCTATGTAGCATTATCTTTCGCTTTTAAATGCAGGTTTAAAATTCCATGAATACATCAAAACTCTATAGTAGGCAGTGCAAAGTGTATATGTTATATACATGTTTTGGACAATGATTGTAAATGCATACAACTTTGAGTTTAGTTGTTATTCATAGTTCTATAGGTGGTACTTAAAATGTAGGTGCAATATGCAGTACCGTCTAGATGTTGCCTTCAATGTAGTATAACTTTAATATCAAGAATAATAAAAGATTTGTACTATATAGTCATTGAGATTTCTATTATATTAAAATTTAATTTTTCTTGAAATCCAAGTTATACTTGTGTCACTGTAATTATAAAATGGAAAGAATCTGAAGCATATAAGACCAAAAGTGTCATGTCTTTTTATAAACAATATGTTATACAGTGTAATAATGACAATTTTGTAACTTAAAACTAATCAGTGAGTTTTTTTTCTGTCTCAGCAAAAGTTACTATGAATCTTCTTGCATTATGTCTTCATTGCACATGAAACAATCACATGACAATAATATTTACTTATTACTATATGAATATTATATTCACAGTCAATGAATACAATACATTTAATATTAAATAGAGTCTTCCATTTTAATGTATTGACGTACTGTTACATACTATTGATTTTTTTTTGTGATAATACTTTACTTGAACACAGTGCAGAGACATTTTCTCACATGAGATTGAAAATGTGAACATCTTAACATTGTATTATTATTCTTGCTAATAATAAAACATAATGTTCTAGGTCGATCTAGGCCTGGTAATGGAACAGTTCAATTCTATAACAATAACACAAATGCAACATCGTCCAGTGGCTGTGGAGGGTATTGTACAGGTATATTTAAAAATACATGGGGAAACATATGTAGGGATGATGACTTTTGGTCAAAATGAAGCTGACACAATTTGTTATCAAATGGGATACACTGGAGCTTCTCGATATGGTTCAGCATATAGTAGCACGTAAGTTAAATGTATTAATAATGCTTGTCATCGTTTCTTTCTAAAATACATGCCAGACAGATAATGACCATGTATCACATGTTTATGTTAAAAGTTATATTCTCAAACCGGACGGTATTTATTTAGATATATCTCCTTAGGTTGGATTAGATATCCTTTATCCCATAATGACACAATTGCGATGTGAACAAAGTGATTTCCAAGTTATCACACCATGTAACTACAAACCTGCAGTTAAGACTATTGTGCAAACTTGGATGATGTCACTGTTTCGTGCTGTAAGTAAACTATTATGTCTATACACTTTCTATTGGGAGTCTTCCATGTAGTAGTTCCCATAATAAATTATTATAATATAAACAATTCTATTTGTTATCCATTATCAATAGATTCAACACGTATCTGGATAATCCTTTTACTGGTATGGTCCGTCTCACTGGAGGACAGTATATCTCTGAGGGACTGGTACAAGTCTACTGTAATGGTCAGTGGGGAACTATGTGTGATGACGGTATTGATGATGATGAAGCTGATACTATTTGTATTCAATTGGGATATAATAAAGCATTCAAATGGGACAAATTGCCAATGTAAGTTTAAAATAGCTATAATCCTTTGCATATCGTAGTTTATACTTTATTAAAAAGTGTATTTTTTAATTTGAATGTATGTCGAATTCTATGTTTTATATTTACTTGTAGTCAGGAAATTCCAGTCAACCAATTTGGTTAGTAACTTATTTTTGTGGCCACACTGATAAGACATGTATTGGTTATTGCCAGTCATGTCCAACACGGCAATCAACTGGATGCTTTCATTCCGAAGACATGACAGTACAATGCATATGTTATTAATACTATATATATATCATTATTATTCTTGCTCATAATCCTTGTAGCATATGATCAATCTATAGCTAGTTCACAGAGTGGATCAAGACGCTCCACTTGTAAAAATATTCAGGTATGTATATGCATGCAATAATACTAATAATTTTGATTGTCTTTCTCTCTCTCACTCTCTGCAGAGTTAGCTGGTCTAAACTCTCATGTGGATCATCATCATTGCTGTTAGTGGCTTGTTACTTTTATTATTTGTACCCTTATTATAATTACTATACCAATCTGTATTGTTGTTGTCTTGGAGTTGGTATTGGAGCAGCAGCAGCCAGAAACAAAGCTCAACATATGCCCAATTTGGACTAATATTTTAGTAATTTAATGCAGCTGACTTGAAACTAAACAATTAATAGTGTTCTGTAGTAAATGTAGTATGAGTTATATATATTGTGTAACAAAAATATATTTTATAAAGATATATTTTTATGCCATTGATCTTATTCTATGATTTGCTATGCTTCATTTAATACCACAAGTTTAACACCTGAATTTTTCACACTTCTGGCTAAACAGCACCAGACCGCATCCTTGAACAGACTTACAATGGATTATATCTACCTTATTTCTGCCTGTCTTATTGTCAACAATCACTCCCAATGTCTATGGTAAAGCTATGCTAGTGCTGTAACTATATTAATACTTTATTTTTGTTCTGTCTCTATTCAGCAATAGGAATTACCGTGTTTTTTACTCACTGTTTAATACTTTTTAGGTCAAGGTAATGGTGCATTGATATTGTTTCAAAAGGATTTAGTTCTTATCCTATTATTCTGGGATTGTGAGTATATACTATAATTCATATGGGGTAATATATGTCATGACTCTTATACTAGTGCCGCTGAAGCTAATGTGATCTGCCATCAGTTGAGGATATACGGGAGGCTTTAGTTATAGCCGTACTTCTGATGAAAGGTATATAAATTAAAGATTTGTTGAGGATAATCGTTTTAAGGATGTGGTCAAAAAATTTGACTATACGCATAGAGTTATTATTATCAGACTATTGACAAAAGAGATAAGGCGTGATATCATTAAAGGATATGCCTTATTTACACCTTTATGTGCATAATAACACTTAAGCATTTCCTGTTTCCTGATGCAGATTTTACGGGAATGATTATAGACCCACTCTCATTAGTGAATTAACCTGTTCATCTAATCACCAAGTTGTTCTTCAATGTTCTTATCGTAACGTTATACAGACTTTCCCCCGTGCACTGACAATGAAAATGATATTACAGTTTATTGCTGTAAGTTTGTTAAAAATTTTGTACTAAAAACACAGATAAGTAGAAGACAATGATTGTAAGTAACATTTTATTGCCTGGATATGTATTTACCAATGATTTTACACGAATTTGAGTAATCCATATGTTGGTCAAGTTAGGCTATTTAATGGTTCTCACATCAATGAAGGACGTTTATAGAGATTTATTGTAATGGAAGGTGGGGTACTGTGGTGTAATAATAGCTTACTATTGTCATGCACGTACTGTCTGCATACAATTAGGTTACAATTCATTCACTAGCTGGAGCAGTGGATTTAAGTATGGGAACTATAAGAATGAATTATTTACATATTATGACTAATAGACATGGAGCAAGTTCTCAACCAGTATGGCTGAATGGATTAATTTGCTCTTCTCTGTCCAAAATTGCTTATCATATTGCCAGAGATGCCCATCCTTCAAGATGATAGTTGTACGATTCTGAGGATGTCTATATTTCATGTTGTGAGTTAAAACAGTCAAATTAATGCTGTATTTGCTACACTCCTACTACAGCAGAACCAGGGAAAACTTAAATTATTCTGGTTCAAATATCACCACCTGTGACCTCTTTGGAAGTAGTACAAGCTGTAAGATAGATAACATTAGCATTATTCAATGTTTTTGTCATTATTATTAGCTGCAGTACCTGTCCTATTTATCGTCATTGGTGTCATTGGTTGCGTGGTTTGTAGATCATTATGTCAAAGTTAAATTGCAATAATATTGCACTATGTTTTGCTATGGAGATAAAGAGGATTACCACATCAAAGTAATGGGCCTCCGAAGAGGACAAAACAGTTGAAAGAAATGCTCGCAACCCCAATACCAATGACTATAATGGTTTGTTAATATAGGAGTAGAAAATTCTCGTAAAAATGTCATTGAATAACAAGCATTTCAAAAATAACACATAGATTTTCCAGAATCCAAGGAATTGAGAATGTATACTAGTAACTCCAGTACAACTGTCTCCTCTCTCTTTTTTCTTTCTTGTAGTCCCTCTCCTCATCATCATATTCCTCCACCACCTCCACTTGATCGATATATCCTTCCTTTCAGTATCCTCTCCAGTTTCGTACAATGATGAGAATGGGTCAACTCCTCCATATGAAAATGGTAGAACCGTTAACCTCCATCAACTTAAGCTGTAAAGACCATTTAATATAATTACCATGATGTTCTAAAAAAATCATAAAAACATTTAATTAAAAAAGTAATTGTATGATGGTTACATTGGTTAAATAAGAAAAATTCTATGATCACGTTTGTTTTAAAAGTTATTTTCTGGTCTCTATTGGTGGGACTAACTGTTTGGTTCTTGATCCAATCTTTGACATTCCATTCAAAATACTTTGAACTGATTTAGTTCTGTATTTCTGTAAGGTAAATTTTAATAAGTAAGGTCAGTTTTCTTGATATAAACTTAAACGACATTCAAACTCAAAGGCACTTATATATTTACAGTTAGCAATGAACAATGGACAGTTCAGTTTCAGACATTCACAAACAAGTTACTCACCAATACAAATTACAAAATGTTGCTGTTGGCATTATGAGTTTTAACATAAATAAAGAAGCAATTAATTTCTATTGACTATGGTTATAACTTTTTGGGGGACAGTCTGCACTCCAACAGTGGCATTGCATAGTAAATTGTCGTTGTTCTGCATAAAGATAATAAAAAACTGTATGATCAGTTTACTAAATTGTGAACAAAATTTTTTATCACCATATCAATTTTAATGTATTCCATGAATGTGTAAATTAAAATAAAACATGCAGTAAACCAATATAATATTTTGCAATGATGTTAATGAAAGAACCAAAAATAATTGGATATAATAGTGAATGCATTAATTTAGATATACTATTATTTAGCAGGATGCCTAAATGGTCATAACGGATTCATTAACAATGTTGTTATTACCAACATAGATCCCTTGATAGCAGAGATCACAGTCTCCCACATAACCAGGTGATGATTCTGTATTTATCCATTATTTGAGTTGGTTCAGACACCATTGGACACCAATATAAACCATTTCTATGGTGCCCAATGGAATTTGTTCAGACAGCATGGGCACCATCTAAACCATTTCCATGGTGCCTGATAGTGCCTCAAGTGGGCACCATAGAAATGGTTTCTATTGTTATGCCTAATGGAGTTTGTTCAAACACCATTGGGCACCATATAAACCGTTTCTATGGTGCCCAATGGAGTTTTGCCATATAAAACCATTTCTATGAACAGTACACACGTAGTTTGATAAAAACGTGTCCTTTAAATTAAAGTATTTTATAACCACTATCTTATTTAATAACTTAATCATATCTAATATATTGGACTCTTATTGGACATCATGTATACCATCCCCTTAATCTATAATTCTCAGATTCCCTTCAACTTCTCTAAGGACAGAACAGCTTACTCAGTATTCTAATACAAAAGACTCTATACACCATTGCCAATCCCTAGTGCCTCATTTGTAAGAGAGGAAATGTAACCGCCTTGACAACACTCATACTTTATGTATATACTATGTCAGAACTTAAATTGTTATAATCCCCCCATGTCAATATAGACTATATTTTTTTTCTTGTATCCTAAATTCTATATAACCTAATACACTCTATATCTATTCACTCCATCCTAATTAAACAACAGATTTCACTATGACAGCATATGACCATAATGTACAAACCACTCCTATACAGTTGATGCGCATAGCAATATATGACTCCTATATAAGCCCACATGAGTCTATAAAGTAGAGACAAATTGTACCCTTGCATGCCCTGAAAGTTATTAATATACATATTAATTTGTAAAGCTAAAACTAAATAAAGTATAGGATGATTCAAGTCATTTGTAATAACAAAATATACTGTAAGAAAAACAACAATTCAAAAAAACTAAAAGTCCATCTACCATATACCAAAACAGCTGTACATTAAAAATATAAATGTAAGTTACCAACACAAAACTAAAAAAGTATTATTAAAATTATTTGTATTTGTTATGTTATTAGATCATGAATGTTAAAAATACCCTCTCATTTATATCTCTTACGGATAAGGTGGGTTATGTCCCACCCTGAGGAGGGTAAGGAGCTTGTCCTCCTTGTGCTGGATAAGCAGGGAGGTGGTTTGCTGAGGATAAGATGGAGGTTCCTGTGCAAAATCAAGATATGGAGCAGGAGGTTGTTGAGGCTGGCTCGGATAAGCCACTTGCGGTTGTTGAAACTGGCTTGAATAAGGTGCCGTTGGTTGTTGAAACTGGCTGGATAAGGTGCTGGTGGTTGTTGAGGGCGACTCGGATAAGGTGCTGGTGGTTGTTGAGGCTGACTCGGATAAGGTGCTGGAGGTTGCTGTGCCTCTTGGAATATCGAGGTGGTATGTAACCTGTCGGGGGCTGCTGTGTGGAAGTAGGTGGAGGTTCTGTAATTCACTATAACCTGTCTCTTAGAAACAACAGTTGTAACCACTCCTCCTGTATTTGTGGTGGACATATGCTGTCCCTACTAGCACTACGAGATGCTCTAGCTGCGAGTATAAAAATACAAATAGG
The DNA here is from genome assembly GCF_016097555.1 of Gigantopelta aegis. Taxonomy (NCBI): domain Eukaryota; kingdom Metazoa; phylum Mollusca; class Gastropoda; order Neomphalida; family Peltospiridae; genus Gigantopelta; species Gigantopelta aegis. The sequence goes on along the minus strand of NW_024533718.1, from coordinate 48,576 downwards.
GATCCAACCGAAACTAAGAAAATGCAGATTGTGAATGAAATAGTTGTTCCTACAATTATTCCAACAAGACCTGAAGAATAACAGGGATCAATTCTTATATATATATTTATATGGAATTACTAACTTGAGGTGCTGGAATCACTACTATCTGTTGGTCCACTATCAGCCATATCTGCAAGTGAAGTAGTAGTACTGACTTTGAATATGATGTAGAATATGCTATGAAGATAAAGTGAGAATTAATATGGATAGATGAATGAATGACAGATGGATAAAGAATAGGCTGATTTTTATTATTGATGGGTTTGTTAATGGATCTGGATGAATGAATTGTTATTAGTGTTGAAATAATAGTGAGTTGTATTTACCTGCATTCAATTGTAATATCTTCCAGAATGTCCCACATGTATCATATCGAGATGAAGGGCAAGTTGAACAATATGCTAAACAAGAATACGAAACTACTACTGCAATAAACATCATCAAGCCATATAGGCTGAGAACTATTGCCAGTACTACAGAGCAAAGAAGAGTTGACTAAAATAGCTACTACTATTTCCTCTCCTTACATTAGGAGATGATTTGATGTAATTATAATAATAGTTATAACCCAGTTGACGACATATTACTCTAGCATCAGTAGAACCAAATGAATCATCACAGACTGTGCCCCACTGAGAGTTGCAGTAGACTTCAAATAGACCTTGATTAGAGGTAGGTGCCTCTTACAATACGTATCTGACCAGTGTAGGGACTGTTCACAAGCGAGTTGTATCTGAACAAGAAACACAGCAATGACATGACAAGTATAATGAAAATTAAAAAATGGAAAATAAATGTAATTAGTCATTTGCTAAATTTTCTCTTTCACTTTCATACAACAAGTCACTGAAACAATCAAGATTGTCTGGTACATTGAACTTGAAATGATTGTACTAAATGAACACTGAAAGATGTTTAGATAAAAGAGCTTGTAGAGCAGTCCAGATTATCAATAAGTGTAGGCGTTCATTATCTAACAAAGCTAAATAATAATAAAATGCAGGTCAGAATTTTGAGTACAATGCTTGACTTTTATAGATGCACCAATATAGTATGTGTACATGTACCACTGCTAAAAGTGATGTGTCATTTTAACATATAAAATTGTTATGTGAGTTTCACATATGAGTATGACACTCGTCAGTTTTTATATTAGTGAGGCATAACTAAATAGGTTACAGTATTGTAGAAGTTAGTTCAGTTCATTAAGTGAGTTTGTAAACATGAAGATTTAATGCTTTAAAAAAGCTTTGTGTCATTCAAACTGAGGCATTTGATAGCTACCATAATTTCATTTTATATGATGTAAGCCCAATACTGAGTTTACCACAAAAGCCAAACTAGTCTAATTCTATATGTATAAAGCCAATTTAAGCCAAAAAAGTAATCTCTGTAGTTTATTGTCCTTAATTGAAGTAGTGAGCAAGAGATGGACTACAAAGAACTCAACACAATGTATTTAAGTGTGACTCACACTGTCATTATTAACAGTAACATATATACTACTAACCGGTCATATTGAGCTGATGTATAACTAGAATAACCAGAATATCCAACTGATGACAGATGACATTAGCTTCATAGTAAGTAAAGTCTAAGTCAGCACAGATATTACCCCATTGTCTATATACCAGACTTGTACTCTAACACTGGTATAGTATAGAGAAGTAAAACCATTTCTGTCAAAGCGTATAGCTCCATTGATGAGGGTCCTTAAAATTATAAGCACAAATCAACAGTCCTTGCCATAGCTATAATATTTACCAATTGTGTCTGATATGACACCACATGATGACTCATTGTTGCTATTGCTTAATAAAGTAGAATAAGCTAAAGTGTTAGAACAGTTATTAACCTTGACAGTTTATATAAACTACTATATATGGAATTATATGACTACCACTTACTGCAATTGACTTACAAATCTTCACTGTGACTACAACTGGTAATAGATGTAGAAGACAGGTTGTACAGCAGAGAAAAAACAATAATCTGAGCTTGAAACAACCTGGAAAAACCTTAGAAAAATTGCACTGTACGCGCCTATATATCAAATACACAATTATAATATTTCATATCATAACTTTATCCTAAACTCACAGAGTCAAACCAGAGCTCCCAAGTACTATGTGTATATCCAAGTTGACGACATACTTACCTGTGCAGTAGTAGTTGTAAAATAGTCATCACAGACTGTTCCCCATTGTCCATTGCAATAGACTTCTACCAGACCTTGGTACTATAATCTCCTCCAGTAAGACGTACCATTCCAGTATAAGGAGCGTTCCAAACGTGGTGTGGAATCTATAGACAAATACAAAGCAAGTAAGTGTGAATGATTGTAAATGATTGAAACACAAAACATAAGTTAATGTATAGGAAACTAATCTTTTTGAAAAAATATTGAATAAGAATACTCTAAAATACTATATAACAAACTCTGAGAAGAACCATAAACAACAGGAACTATATTCATCTTAGCATTATATTATAGAAAAAACATGATATTACAGCAAGAAACAGAGACAGCATAATTATTGTTATTAGTGCATAATGATGAAATAGCTGGTTGTGGATTACACTGTAAAAAATACAAGTAAGTTAGTACTAGAACAGAAGCACGCTCCAAGTAATATTGGTGTTTTGGTGTATCCCATAACTACAAAGGTGAATAAAACATACCATATGATAATGTAGTTAGTATAAGTAAAGGATTGTAAATACTACGTGACAATTGTTATACTAGTACTCCATGCACTACAGTTACTACAAGTTGAGAAGAGCCACTTATTTAAAAGAAGGTGTTTTTGTATGCATGGAATTGTAAGGTGAGGTAGTTCCTTCCTATTATATGTAATAAGACTGTAATACATTTTGAATTTATTATTATTTGTTCACATGCATGTCATGGATGAACACTACTGTCCGAGTTAAGAAGACCAATAATAATATAATTTTTAAAATAGTTTATCTCACTTATCCAAGGTTGTAGGTGTAAGTGAGTATCACTATATCCCATTGATGACAGATTACATTAGCAGCATATGATGATCAAAAATAGGTATCATCACAAATCATTCCCCATTGTCCATTGTAAATATAACTGAACACGACCATAAGTATAGGATGATGATGTAGCTCCATAGCGGTAAAAGAAGAATAGCACATTACCTGTCCTGTTATAATATTACCATTTAGAATTTACAATATACATATAGTTAGTAAATTGTAAGTGTTTGTTAGACTATTGTATATGTAAGATAATTGAAAGTAAAAAAAATTATGAGGATTATCAAGGTTAGATACTTAAACAGTGGTTGGTCAAAAAACCATCAATGTACAGATTCTTCAATATTCTATATATATATATATATATATATCGTCTCACTCCCAGACTCCCTGACACTTTGGACATGCAGTCAAATGTCAGGATGTTGCATCAATGGCAGGGGAATTAGACCACAGACTTTGTAGACTCTAGCAATCAAAAAATGCATCAAATCTCGCTCTCACGGCCACACACACATATAATATACATATAATTTATCAAGTCAGTCAAAACTGTATATAGTCTTAGTTTACCGTTTATCTAATACCAAAAACACAGATCATTGTACTTGCAACTCCCAAAACAAAAAAGATGGAAAGAGTGGAGATCAGAATCCAGACATGATATTTTCCTATATTTCATCGTTCCAATGCTGAGTATTGCTATGACGTATCACATCATAGTACTGCGAACACGCCCACCTCATAGTCTTTATATCATAAGTGTGCACACTATAAAGTGTCACTTAGCACACTCGTTAAAATCTTTTATCATTGTGACCACCATATTTTAGTTCAACACGGACGGACTAAAGATGAAATCTTTTCCTTTTCTGTTTTGGGCTATTTTATCTTTTGATTGTGTTGTATGTAAGTTACAAAATTTGCTTGCAAGTATGTGCATGAAAATATTTAAATTGCATAACCTTTTAGCTGGTTCTATAATCCTGTTTCGCAATGAATCCTCATCTATATACTATAAACTATGGAATAGTGAGAGTCTACAATGATGGATGAGTGGGGTAATATCTGTGATGATGATGACTATATCAATATGAAGCTTGATGTCATTTGTCATCAGTTGGGGATATACTGGAGCCTCAAGCTCTCTAGAGGCTGGAGTAGTGAAGTATATTAAAAGATATCAATGTACATTATATATCTTTTTTTGATTCTTTTACTATTCTAGGTTATGGTAGTGAAATGCATCGATTGAAAGTTAGTAATCTTAATTGTTCTGTAGTAGGTATCTCACTATAGTCACCAGTGTTCTTACTCGTGCATTTGTGATAGTGGGTTGTATTAACAATGATGCATATGATGCTTACGTTGTACTGCTGTAAAGAAAGCTGTCAAATACTATAGCACATTGTGTTATAATTAATGTAGATTACCACTAGAATCTGGAACAGTAATCCTTACATGGTATGATACGTCCTTAAGGAGGTAATTTATTCCTAATAAAGACTGGTGTGAGGTCTACTGTAGATGGACAGTGGGGAACAATATGTGATGATGGATTTGGTTCTAACTGATGCTAATACTATCTGTAAACAACTGGGATATCGATACCTTCAATACGACATTTGGCCACTGTAAAGGTGAAATAAATTATATTCCACTATGGTATTTTCATACAAGGCCGGATCTATGGTCACTATATGGTCAACATACATGAGTAGTAGTTCAAGTGATAGTTGTTTGGGAAACCAGTAATTGGGTCCTAGTACTAGGGTGACCCAGTTGTAGTCATTTTGAGATATACACGACCACTGTGCAGTAAGTTTAGGATGGATCAATTTAGTAGATACAAATAAGGAACTGGCTAATTATCGAGCTACTAGCAACTTTACAAAAAAATTTGTCTACAACTAGTCATGTGTGGTTATCGGTGTGGTGTGGTGAGGTACTACAGATATGTGCTTTATATTCTAGTCAATTTTATAATTTAGATTTAGGGACTATTCTGGTAATGGTGCTATATGTCTCGATCGTCAATGGAGTCACCTGGTCTCCTATTCTATGGTTAGTGTAAAAATAAAAGCGCACTGATGAATGTGGGTAACATTGTGATGATGATGACTTGAGCAATATTGAAGCCGATTGTCATCTGTTCATCCCAGTTAGGATATACTGGAGCCTTCGTAACTCTAGAGCTGGAATTAGTGAGGTGAGTATTAATTTTTTTGTATTAAACCTCAATTATTGTACGTTATAGTTATGGCACTGACCAATAACTAATGATCCTGGATGATGTTAGCTGTCCTCACAACAGCTAACTCAATATCTACATGTTCTTACTCTATGTCATGATAGTGGATGTACTAAAATTATGATGTACGTTCAGGCTGTAAATTTCATGATTAGTATATTTAACAAACTGGGAAAACTCATTTTAGGTTTATAGAGTTACAAGGATCTGGGATAGTAACCCTACAATGGATGTACGTCCAGAGGAGGTAATTTTTCTAATCAAGCGTGTTGAGGGTCTATGTAATGGACCAATGGGAAACATATGTGAAATGGATTTGGTTCTGTGATGCTAATTACATGGTGTAGAAAATTAGGATTACTGGATATATATTTTGATCTATTGACCACGAAAGTAATAGTGAGACTGAACATACTTACATGATCTTATGCAATATATTTAGACCTGGATACGGTCAAACGTTATATGGTCAACTACATGAGTAGTAGCAAGATAGAGTTGTTTGGCATAGTATTCTTGCCTAGTACTCGTCTGAAGGTGACAGGTAGTAATTGAAGATACACCTATACTTGCAGTAGTTAGGATGGATCATTTAGTAATGTAATACAAATTAAACTGTTTTATTATCTAGCTTACTGAGCAATTTAACAAAAATACTTATTCTACAACTAGTTCATTTGTTGTTTTAAAATACCGAGGTGAGACTACTACAGATATGTGTTTTCTATATTCAGAAATTTTTATAATTCGATTTAGGACCTATTCTGGTTAAGGGTGATATACGTCTCTATCGTAATGGGAGTCACCTTGTCCCTCCCTATTTCTATGGGAGTAGTACAGGATCAAAACTCGATGAAGTGAATGGGTAATATCTGTGATGCTCATTCTTATGATCACTATGAAAGCTGATGTCATTGTCATCAGTTAGGATATAATGGAGCCTCAAGTTACTTGAGCTGAATTTAGTAAGGTGAGTATAAATTTTTTTACTATTTAACCTTAAGTATTGTATGTAGTACGTATGTCACTGACAATACTCATGTGATACTGGATGATGTTACTGTCCTCACAACAGCTACCTCACTATCTTACAATGTTTCTTACTCTACTGTCATTGATAGTGGATGTACTAACTCTTATGATGCTACTGTCACTGCTGTAAATTTGCATGATTATTCTTATAACAACTTGACTTTTTTATGTTTATAGATTCTACAAGGGATCCGGGATAGTAATCCTTACAATGGTATGATACGTCTTCAAGGAGGTAGTATTGATTCTTAATGAAGGACGTGTGAGGTCTAACTGTAAGGACAGTGGGGAAACAATATGTGATAATCTCTTTAGTTCTACCGATGCTAGAATTTATATGCAAACAATGGGATATAACAGCTATTCTAACTTTAGCCATTTGAAACTTGTGAGTATAAACGGACATTAATAAAAATCATATTTAAAGTATTCTATTCTGGAAAAATAGACCTGGTGCTTCAGCAAACCAGTATGGGCTCTAGGAATGCCAAGTCGTACTCGGCCACTTTTTTTGGACCCCCAATTAACTCCTGCCTCAAAAAAAAAAAAAAAACCATCAAATGAATACGTTTGCAATGACCGTAATAACGATGTTACAATACATTGTAAAATATGGTAAATAATATTATACATGTATTAACTACAATCGTGTTCTCTTTTCAGATACTGATCTTTCCCAAAGCCCACGACTAACTGTGACTACTTCGTGAGTGATAAAATATGCATATTATAAATAAGATTGTTCTTTAAAACGTTACAGGTTTTAACAATACAGAATCAGCTCTTGATATCCTTCTCGTATTTTTGTTACTAGTTCTCTATTTTATGTTCTTGTTAGCTGTGTTGTTGGTGGTGATATTGTTATGCGCTGGTGTTGGATGCTGTTATGCTGGTTACAAAGAATGACTGCTCTTGTAAAAATCCTGTAATTTTGTTGTGATTGCATGAGGGACCATGCTTTTGTTGTGTGTATATTGCTGAGAGTGCTATATGTCCAGAAGAGCAAAGAAATTAGGGAAATAAAGAGGGAAGCTAGAAAAAGACGAGAAATCAGAGAAATGGAAGAATAGAATGGAGGCATGAGGAAAGACGCCGAGAATTGCAAAGCAATGCGTGAGACACAGCTAATTTCTCAGTTAAAGAATGCTGGTCCATCTGATAGTAAGATTGTAGTCCTTTCGTATGGACAATCAAGTAAAGTTATATCCAACTACCACATACATTTGTACTACTACTATAGAGACCTAAATGCATGCACTAACTTTTTATATTAAAGAAATGAAAATAAGGACCACATATGTTTGCTTAATATTTATAATAAAAGCTATTTCTTTTGACTTTGTTTACAATGTTGCATGGGGGATAAATTTTGACCTAGTTTTATGAGGGTCTATTCCTAACGTTGTCAGGGGAAATTAGTGAGATAAGGAATTGAGTGGGAAACAATCCAAACTAGTTCAATTGAATATTACATTACGTCATATTTAACCTTATCACCTCCTGAATATACCAACACAATAAGGTATTTTATATATGGAATAAATGTCATGTCATGTAATAATGATTATACATGAGTACATATGATATGATATGAAAACAAATATGGTGATCACAATAAAGATAATCAGATATATTCTACATAGTAATAATAGGTAAATATATAATTGAGAAAGTTAAAGCCAGAAAAAACCAAAAAACATGTACCAAAAAAAAAATTACATGTATACATTCATTCACTACAAGACACTTGAACTAAATACTACTAACAATCCATAATTTCCTGATAATGTGTCTGTTATAATGTCTATGGGATTCAAAGACCCCTGTGATCAAAAAACAGTGATAAACAGATGTCATTTGCGCACATTTTAAAAGTCATCTAGTTAACAGCATTTATTTTTTTGCAAAAAAAGAATACATTATTAGAAACTAAAACTATCGAAAAACAAAATCATTGTCTTTTATAATTATAACTATACACCGCTAGTTCACCATCAAACTTAAAAACAAAACCTTATTAAAGTACATTAATGTTCCACAGTTCTAATAGCGCTTAAAAAAAAGTCTCAAAAGGTTTGTATCTCTACTACTGCTTAGGAGGGTAAGCATATCCTCCTGGCTGCTGGTGGAGGATATCCTGCAGAAGATAAGTCTGCATAGGGTAGTCACCAGTTGTATTTGTGTTAGAACAGCAACCACAGTAGCATGGTACTGTGTGCACCTACAACAGTAGTTTGAGCATTGGAACGCCTACTAGCAGCTCCAATCCCCCACCCACACACACAACATATACCCAATGGAACTGCAATTGCAAGAATGACAAGTATGCAACAGACGACAATTGCACACCAACTATCCCTCCAACTAAAGCACCAATAGTGGAGCTGTCAATAACTAAAAGATAAGAAAACATAAATTAATATATTATTTTTTAAATTTACTTTAGTCAACCATCAAATAGAATTAAAATACATGTAACAATTATATATGTTTGATAATAAATTACTTGAGTCAGCATATCGACAAGTAGAGAGTGTAGCATATGGTCCACTGTAGAGAATAGGAGAACTCTGTAAAAAATATAATCTGATGCATATATATTGACTAACTATGCTACTTACCACACTCCAAAGAGACATCTTCACTATGATCACAGTTATGATATTGAGATGATGGACAACTCTCACAATAAGCAAGACAACTAGTAGATGAACTTGAGCATCGAACGTTGTCCAACCAAATTGGCTGAGTACTGGATCCATCACTAAAGATAAACAAAAAGAAATTAAAAGTGTTTTGTGCATTTGAATGTCTTAATTTCTGATTACATCCATCAATGTTTGGATTACTATCATTGCTTTTATGTATAAAAATAAAACGACTGTCAAAATTGACAGTTAGGAATTAGTGATAATTTTTTTTATTAAGTTTATACCAAAACTATATTATCTTTAAGGAAAGCCCTAGTGAAACAGTCCGAACTTTGGACCTAAACAGTTCAGACCTTGAGGCACATACTTCAACACTTAATCTTTAGGGTCTTAGATTAGGATTTAAGATGAACTTACTAAATTGATGTGTACTCATAACGAGAATAGTCTGAATATCCAGTTGACGACCAGGCAACATTAGCATCAGTTGAACTAAAATTATCATCACAAACTGTTCCCCATTGTCCATTACAATAAACCTCAAGACGACCACGATTGGAGTAGTCTCCCCCCAATACGAAGTTGTCCTGAATAAGGATTACTAACTCCAGATCTTAGTGGTATCTAAATATGATCATATAATACAATATTATATAGTACAAAACTTACAGCAAACAACAAAAGCATCACGACTATGATCATTACAATAAGAAGAGTATCGAGAGCTGTAACTACACTGTAGTAGAACAGGTAACTACTGGATGAACAGTCAACATCTTCTAGCAACATGAGTTTAGTGTCTGTTCCATACTATAAAAATATAAAATGTTTATTTTAATGATTTGTATTTAATTTACATTGATTATTAATTAATATATAATAAATTTTCATTTTAGACAATTTAGAAAGGTAATTTAATTAACTAGTAAACTCACAGTGAAGTACTTCCAGTATTACCATAACTTGATACACCAGTAAAGGCTGTTGATGAACATATCACATTAGCTTCATGTAACTAAATAAGTATCATCACAGATGTTACCCCAAGTACTACTATAGTAGATCTCCACTATACCAGAGGTATAGGATTGAATTGTAGAGTAACGGTTATTTTCTCACCAGGCGGAGGGCTCCTGTGCCTGTGTGAATACAATAACTTATGATGTATATGCTCAAGGCCAAAAATTAAAAAAAGTCATAATAATAATTTATTTTTATGACAAATGAACACTTTGTTGCTACTAGGCCAGGATGTTTTATCTAACTTGATATTCTTGTAGCCGTTCCTGGATACCAATTTGGCAAGCATCAAAATGGCTGCATAGCACCGCGTCTTCGCGATCGTTCGTTCGAATTCTTTGACGCAAAATAACCGATTTTCTCATAATTATTATAACATTAACTAATAAGGTTTAATTCTTAATAATGTCTATAAGATTAATAAGACAACTTATTACGCTGATTTTTCATGTCAAAAAACTGTAGTAGCTACATCTCTATTCACACATACACTACATCTGTGACATTCCTATGTATTTCCATGGGCTTATAAACTAATATACCTTGTCCATTAGCAGATGAGAACAGAACAACAGACCAACCAAGACCTACAGTAAACTTCATTGTCAACAGCAAAGCAAGGGCGGAACTGAAGATGTACGAAAGTGACTTAACTCAGTTTAATAATATTATTGTCTTAGTTTATGCTTATGAATATCCAGTTTCAACCATAAAAAAGAAGGTGTGAGTTAGTCTGTCACTAAGATATTACATTGAACTGCCATAAATTGACTGCTTCATCTATTGAACCCCCCACCCCCCAAAAAAGAATCAACTTAAAGTTTTGCTAATATAATTTAGAAAACAATGTCAATATAAATTAAATGACAATACATAAGTCACTGCTATTATAGTATCCAACATTTGAGGAGTTGACACATATGAAATGTCAATCCAATAATATTGTGATATATTGATGTTTTGGGAGTTAATATTAAGGTAGATGACATTGTGGACTTGCCTAACTTATTAATTTTTAATATATTGATGATACCTTGTGGAAGTTTAGTTTTTAGTACTGTTCTGTTCAATGATTTCATTCAATTCTGCATATACAACCATTTACATGAACTGTTAGCTAACATCGATGTTAATAGTTAATACATTTCCCTCATAGCTAATGTTGATATACAAAATCACATGTAGTATTACACATAATTGCATGCATGCTTAATACTCTTACAGCAGAATATTTGTTAGGCTTCAGTGAAGTGTTTACACCAGAACAAAGTATATTTTTATAAATTTGAGGTTTTTTTCTATCTGGGAGAGACACCATCAAGAATTATCATAACTAGCTCACCTTGGAATGCTTCCCACGATGCCATAAGCAAGAGACACCAGTAAAGCCAACTGATTTCAATAATGCTAAGAAAAATTAGTGTATTATAGTCTCATTTCTAACTCTATGGATATCAATGGTTGAGTCAGTTGGAGGTTGGGGTATGGAAATGAGACTATTGGCATTGATTGGTATTATTACTATATACTTGATTAATGACAGACATACCCAACGAAATGAAGTCATTCAATAACTCTGAGCTGATAGGAATCAGAATGTTTTTGCTGAGCTGGATATATTCGACATAATGGAATAAACAAATATACAATATTATAGTTGTATACACTTAGTAAAGATATAGACTCTTTTATATGCATATGTCTACCTTGTCCATTGACAGTTGAAATACTTTGAAAGCCAAGGAAGGCAACCCAGATCACAACAAACTATGTCAAGATATGCAACTTGCAGAAAGTATAATGTGTATTTAAACATCTAAAATACTCTTATTATAGTAGTAGTATTATATAATAGTATGTTTGGAATATTTAATATAAGTAATTAATATTAGATATTCTGCTAAAACACACTGTGTTGATAAATAACGATAATAATAACATTATTAATAATCATTATTGTGCTCAAACAAACCAGCTCAATATCAAAGAAAAGAACTACTACACAACACAATACAGCATAAACTACTATAGTCTAATATATTAATATATGTCTTTGAATTACTGAGCTCGAGATAGATCGCATTGAGCTATTGAGGGGATATGGTGCAGGAGGATAAGCACCAGTTTGTTGTGATGGATACACTTCAGGAGGATAAGCACCGGATTGCTGTGTTGGATACTCTCCAGGAAAATAAGCACCAGTTTGCTGTGGTTTTGGTTCATTTGATGAGGATAGACACTAGGTTGCTGGATTGATCCACTTGAGGAGGATGAGCACCAGGTGTTGTTGGTTGATATGATTTAGAAGGATAAGAATCAGTTGCTGTGGTTGATATGCTTCAGAAGGATAAGTATTAGGTTCCTGTGGTTGATACACTTCATGATGATGTGTTCCTGGGATACAGCGGGGATAGTTAGCTTGTGAATATCTTGTGGTAGCTGGATAACCTTGCAGAGGATATCCACTGGCAGGATAAGCACAGGAGGCTGAGAATTTGGAGGAGGTGCATCAACAGTCATTTTTGTTTCGGAGAAGTAATGACAGTAGCAGTGGTGGTGTAGCAGCAGATGTACCTCTTACAACAGTAGCCCGAGGTGTACGTCTACCTTTACGACAAGCAGCACCAATTCCTACACCCAAACAACAGCATATGCACAGAGGAATGGCAATGACAAAAACACAGATAAAGATGATGAACCCAATTGCTCCTCCCACAATAGTACTAAGATTAGTGCTACCTAATACAATGAATAAATAGAATCATGTACATGTTTTTGATATCTAAAAGTAATATAATTATCTCTATGTAATGTATCTTATTATGGGGTACCTCCTAGCTAACTATAAATATATATGTATAGTGATTACCCCGGATCTCTATTGTACATGTATTATTATAGAACACAATATCCTATAATATTAAACACTATAAACTTACTTGTACTTGAAGTGGCTTTATTATATACATATATTTATATATACAGGAAAAAGAGATAAAAAATACACATAAGTAACTAGATATAAACCCCTCCTATACACTGTTCACTTTGTCCATGCATATATATTAATATTAGGACATTATATTACAATTATTACACTACAGATACTATAAACCTACTTGTATTTGGAGAATCTATATTTTATACATAGAAGAGATAAGAAAAATGCAAGTAACTGGATAGTAATACATTTCAGTTGTTCACTTTCCTCCATGCACATATGTTAATACCACAAAATAATATCACAATTATTATATTACAGATACTATAAACTTACTTGTACTTGGAAATCTATATTTTATATACAGAAGAGATAAAACAAACATGCAAGTAACTGGATACAAATAATCTCCTAGTTGATCATAGACAATATTTACTATATATCCTTATGCACATATATATTCACTACAAGACACTTGAACTAATACTACTAACAGATACATAATCTCCTGATAAATGTGTCTGTCATAAGTGTCTAGGATCAATACCTGTGATCAACAGTGATAAACAGATGTCCATTATGTTCATTTGTCTCAGTCTTGGAAGTAACCACAGTAGCAGTGGTACTGAGTGTACCTACAACAGTAGTTTTGAGGTGTGGAGCGGCTACTAGAAGCTCCAATTCCCGCACCCAGACAGCAACATATACATAATGGAACTGTGATTGTAAGTATAATACACTGTGCAACAAAAGACAACTGCAGCAATTGCCACTCCCACTATAGCACCAACTGTAAAGCTATCTAGAACAAAAGTTGATAAGAAAACACTATAAATTATATTACTTTTAATTTACTTTAGTCAAACATCAAAATAGAATTAAAATACATGTAATCAATTATATATGTTTGATAAGAATTACTTGAGTCCATAGGGGTAGGAAGATAGTAGGGATTAGGGGGATAAAATGTTATCAATAGTAATAACTGTTCCATGAGCAGGGGTTGCATTCCCAGAGGTTTTTAATTTGAAAACTTGTAAAATTATGTTAAATGATAACAGATGATTATGACTGAATTAAAGAAATGACATATATGTACATGACCTAATAAAATATGTTAATAATGTCCAAAATAGTTTACACGTCTCTTGTTGCTGGTTACAAAATCCTTTTCGATACTTAATAAATTAATGATTATTCTTTAAAAATAGAGTAACTTTACTTTGTTAACAATATTAGGGGGCTAAGCCCCCCTTTAATCAACATTAGGGGGGCTAAAGCCCCCCTAGCCCCCCTGGTTCCTACCCCTATGCTTGAGTCAGCATATCGACATGTATCAAGTGTAGCATACGGGCCATTGTATGAGAACGAGAGAACTCTGAAAAATGCAATCATGATCACAAATTTATTAAGTATGCTACTTACCACACTCCAAAGAGATATCTTCACTATGATCACAGTTATGATATTCAAATGATGGACAGTCCTCACAATAATAAAAACACTCATAATATCGATATGAGCATTTAGTATTATCTGACCAAATTGGTTGAGGATATGATCCATAACTAAAGTTAAGAATTTAAATTAAAGTGTTTTTTTGCTGTAATGATTTGTGCCATCACATCAATCAGTATTATCAATGCTATTATGAGCAAAAAAGACCTGGATGTCAAACAGACAGCAGGCAACTTAGGGAGCATTGTTGAAACTGTTTTAGGTTAGCTATGGGGTCAATTGGCATACATATCTGATGTATGAGTTGTATATTATTATTTAATGTGCATATAAATATAAAACATTATACCCTTATTACAATTCTCCCTCATGCGTAAACAAGCATACACTTGACTATTTGAAGAGTATATTTGACATTAATAAAGAATTAGTTTATGAGAGCTTAGGTGTAGTGTTTAAGATTTAGAGTGAACTTACTAAATTGATGTGTACTCATAACGAGAATAGTTTTGAATATCCCAGTTGACGACAGGCAACATTAAGCATCAGTTGAACTAAAACTATCATCACACATTATTCCCCACTGTCCATTACAATAGACCTCAAGACGTCCTTGGTTGGAGTAGTTTCCACCTACAATATGAAGTTGTCCTGAATAAGGATTGCTATTCCAGATCTTAGTGGTATCTAAATAATGATCACATAATAGAATATTACATAGTACATAACTTACAGCAAACAACAAAAAGCATCATGACTATGATTATTACAATAAGAGGAGTAATGAAAGTTGTAATTACACTGTAGTAGAACCAGGTAACTACTGGATGAACAGTTAACATCTTCTAGCAATGTGGAGTTAGTATCTGTTCCGTAACTGTAAAAATATAAAATATTATAATTTAATGATTTGTATTTAATTTGCATTGATTATTAATTAAATAATAATATATTTTATTTTACACAATTTAGAAGGGCAATTTCATTAACTAGTAAACTCACAGTGAAGTACTTCCAGCATTACCATAACTTGAGACACCAGTAAAGGCTAGTTGATGACATATCACATTAGCTTCATTGTACTAAACAAAGCATCATCACAGATGTTATCCCAAATACTACTATAGTAGATCTCCACTATACCAGAAGTGTAGGCTTGGATTTTAGAGTAAAGGTTTATTTCTCACCAGGCGGAGGGCTCCTTTGCCTGTGTGAATGATACATTTTCATGTGTACTCAAAGGCAATAATAAACTTATCTTACTAAAAAAGGTTAATACTTAATGTACTAATAAGACAACTAGCAGTTGCCAAATTTTTCGATACTGTAACTACATCTAAAGTCTATATGCACTCATATACATGTATTTATATCCAAAACAGACATACCTTGTCCATTAGTGGATGAGAACAGAACAAGAAGTCCAATGAAGACCACAATAAGGTTCATTGTCTGCAGCCTTATAAGCAGCAAATAACTTATTCAAGGAAGTAACTGAATATCCATACGTCTTAAATAATCTGTCATGACAAATTCAGTCCCACCTAAGATTTGTCCAAAGGGAAAAAATGTTGTAGAATTTTTCACAAATATTGTGCTCAATTTTGTCCTACCCACAAAAAAATTATATCCTAGTACAAAATTATGTTGCCATTCTTTTTGTCCTAGGATAAAAAGTAATTTGTTTTCTATGATAATAAATAAAAAAATCAAAGTACTTTTTAATTCTTAATTAATTAAAGTGTAGAACTATATTATTGATGAGGTGAGTATGCAAACATAACCTAATACTTCATAACATATGTATTTGTTGTTCAGAAATCTACTTAACCATTGTATGCAAACAGACCACAGCATGCATAAAGCTAGAATTACAACTTAAACAACTCTGTCATTACATTTAGAAATGGCACACATGCCAAGAATGGAAACAGGAATTGAAACTTATCAATTGAATTATTAATTGGAATTTCCAATTACACAAAGGTGTGTGGAAGAAATAGGAAATATGAATTGGAATGTCTGTCCTTGGCTTCCATAGTCAGACCATCATATTTCTAGTACAAGTCATTAAAACTCTTTGTGTTATACCAAAAACAATCATACATAAATTATGTATGGCTAAATGAGATTATAAAAGTAATACCTATTCAACTAAATGATTAAGTAATAACTGCCACTATATATCATGTATAGATAATAAGCCATGTGATCTTTATAGCTTGTCAAAAATAAAAAATGATAAACACTCACCAAAATAAAGTGAATATCATTTTTTCTGTAATTATATAGGCTTTTAAAATGATTGATCTTTATTTGTATCATTGATGACATATTGTCCTTGTTAAATAAAATCAATGAGTGTAAAGTTATAAAATTAATTATATATATTTTCACCATCATTGTCACTTGTCTGAACATATATACCTCTCATTAAATAACACAGATGTCTATGCAAATATGACCTAATACTTCATAAATGTGTGTGTTTATTTATTGTCTTGACGTCTACTTAACTAAACAGACCACACTATATGTAAAGCTACAATTATAAAAAAAACATTGATCAATAATAGCAAAATCACTAAATAATGAGCAAATCACAACTAAGAATTACAGGGGAATAACTACTACTAATATTTTTAATGAGTTTGTTAATGTTCAGACACCAGACTAGTACTGTTGCTGAGGATACCCTCCAGAAGGATAGATGGCAGACTGTTGAGGAGGATATGTTCCTGCAGGAGGATAAGCACCAGGTTGCTGAGGTGGATATGCTTCAGGGGAATAAACAGGTTGTTGAGACGGATATGCACCTGGTTGCTGTGGAGATAGGCACCAGTGGGTTCTTGAGGATATCCTGTGGCAGGATAACCCTGTGGAGGATACCCACTGGTAGGATAAGCAGTGGAGCCTGAAAATATGGAGGAGGTGCATTAGCAGCAGAATTATCCATTTTGGTTTTCAGTAGTAATAACAGCAGCAGTGGTAGTAGCGACAGGTGCACCTCTTACAACAGTAGTCTGAGATGTGCGGCTACCTTCATGACAAGCAGCACCAATTCCCACACCCAAACAACAGCATATGCACAGAGGAATGGCAATGACAAGAACACAGATAAAGATAATGAAACCAATCACACCTCCCACAATAGCACTAAGATTAGTGCTACCTAATATAAATGAATTAATAGAATTATATGCAATGTTTTTGATATCTAAAACTAATATAAGTAATTGCTATATGTAATGTATCTTATTATGGGGCATCTCCTAGCTAACTATATAATGTATAGCGATTACCAGGTCTCTTTGTGTACGTGTATCATTATATAGAAAACAATATCCTATAACATTAAACACTATAAACTTACTTGTACTTGAAGTGGCTTTATTATATACATATATTTATATATACAGGGAAAAGAGATTAAAAAATACACATAAGTAACTAGATATGAACACCTCTGTTCACCTTGTTCATGCATATATATTAATATTAGAAAATAATATCACAATTACATTACAGATACTATAAACTTACTTGTACTTGGAGAATCTATATTTTATATATAGAAGAGATAAGAAAAACATGCAAGTAACTGGATAGTAACACATTTCTGTTGTTCACTTTTGTCCATGCACGTATGTTAACACCACAAAATAATATCACAATTATTATATTACAGATACTATAAACTTACTTGTACTTGGAGAATCTATATTTTATATATAGAAGAGATAAGAAAAACATGCAAGTAACTGGATAGTAACACATTTCTGTTGTTCACTTTGTCCATGCACGTATGTTAACACCACAAAATAATATCACAATTATTATATTACAGATACTATAAACTTACTTGTACTTGGAGAATCTATATTTTATATATAGAAGAGATAAGAAAAACATGCAAGTAACTGGATATAACACATTTCTGTTGTTCACTTTGTCCATGCCGTATGTTAACACCACAAAATAATATCACAATTATTATATTACAGATACTATAAACTTACTTGTACTTGGAGAATCTATATTTTATATATAGAAGAAGAGATAAAAAAAACATGCAAGTAACTGGATAGTAACACATTTCTGTTGTTGACTTTGTCCATGTACGTATGTTAACACCACAAAATAATATCACAATTATTACATTACAGATACTATAAACTTACTTGTACTTGGAGTAGCTATATTTTATATATAGAAGAGATAAGAAAAAAACATGCAAGTAACTGGATATGAATCTCCTAGTTGATTACAGGCAGTGTTTACTATGTCTATGCACATATATTTATACCACAAAATAAATCATAGCTCTTACATCTACATGTACTTGGAGTAGCTATATTATATATAGAAAAGAAAGAGTAATTAACTAGATACAAAACACCTTCTAGCTGTTCACTGTGTCCATGAACATACAACAATACCACAAAATAATATCATAACTGTTATATCTATAAATTTACATGTACTTGGAGTAGTTATATATTATGTATAGGAAGAAGACAACAGAAAATCAAGTAACCGGATAGTAACTCTTTTTAATTGTTCATTTTGTCCATGCACATATATTAATATCACAAAATAATATCACAATTATTACATTACAGATACTATAAACTCACATGTACTTGGAGTAGCTATATATTGTATAGGAAAAAGAGAAAATAAAGTATAATATTAATTGTATTCAATTATAGTTCCAGTTATGATGCATAAATGATATGTGCATCATCTTAATTCCTTTAGAACTAGTTCAATTGTTTTTGTTTATATTATGTATATCCTCTAACTTACATCAAACATCAAAATAGAATTAAAATACATGTAATCAATTATATGTGTTTGATAAGAAATTACTTGAGTCAGCATATTGACAAGTAGCAAGTGTAGCATATGGTCCACTGGTACGAGAATAGGAGAACTCTGTAAAAAATATAATCATGATCATATATTGACTAACTATGCTACTTACCACACTCCAAAGAGACATCTTCACTATGATCACAGTTATGATATTGAGATGATGGACAACTCTCACAATAAGCAAGGCAACTAGTAGATGAACTTGAGCATCGAACATTGTCCAACCAAATTGGCTGAGAAATGGATCCATCACTAAAGATAAACAAAAAGAAATTAAATTGTTTTGCTGCACATGAATGTTCTAATTTCTGATTACATCCATCAATGCTTAAGATTGGATTACTATCATGTTGTTGTTGTTATCATGTATCATGCTGTTATGTATAAAAATAAATTGACAGTTATGGAATAGTGATAAGTTTTTTATTAAGTTCATACCAAAACTATATTATCTTTAAGGAAGCCTAGTGAAACAGTCCGAACTTTGGACCGAAACAGTTCAGACCTGGGGCACATACTTCAACACTTAATCTTTAGGGTTTTAGATTAGGATTTAAGATGAACTTACTAAATTGATGTGTACTCATAACGAGAATAGTCTGAATATCCCAGTTGACGACAGGCAACATTAGCATCAGTTGAATCAAAACTATCATCGCACACTGTTCCCCACTGTCCATTACAATAGACCTCAAGACGTCCACGATTGGAGTAGTCTCCACCCACAATACGAAGTTGTCCTGAATAAGGATTACTACTCCAGATCTTAGTGGTATCTAAATAATGATCACATAATACAATATTATATAGTACAAAACTTACAGCAAACAAACAAAAGCATCACGACTATGATCATTACAATAAGAGGAGTATCGAGAGCTGTAACTACACTGTAGTAGAACCAGGTAACTACTGGATGAACAGTCAACATCTTCTAGTAACATGGAGTTAGTGTCTGTTCCATAACTGTAAAAAATATAAGATGTTATATTTTAAAGATTTGTATTTAATTTGCATTGATTATTAATTAAATAATAATAATTTTATTTTAGACAATTTAGAAGGTATTTTAATTAACTAATAAACTCACAGTGAAGTACTTCCAGTATTACCATAACTTGAGACACCATTAAGGCTAGTTGATGACATATCACATTAGCTTCATTGTAGCTAAAATAAGTATCATCACAGATGTTACCCCAAGTACTACTATAGTAGATCTCCACTATACCAGAGGTAGGATTGAGTTGTAGAGTAAAGGTTATTTCTCACCAGGCGGAGGGCTCCTCTGCCTGTGTGAATACGATATACTTTTATGATGTATATGCTCAAGGCCAAAAATTAAAAAAAAAGTCATAATAATAACTTATTTTATGACAAATGAACACTTGGTTGCTACTAGGCCAGGATGTTTATCTAATTTGATATTTTTGTAGCCTTCCTGGATACCAAATTTGGCAAGCATCAAAATGGCTGCATAGCAACCGCGTCTTCGCGAGCGTTCATTCGAATTCTTTGACGCAAAATAACCGATTTCCTCATAATTATTATAACATTAACTAATAATGTTTAATTCTTATAATGTCAAAGATTAATAAACCAACTTATTACGCTGAGTTTTTAATGTCAAAAAACCTGTAGCTACATCTCTATTCACACCTACTAGCACCTGTGACATTCCTATGTATTTCCATGGCTTATAACTAAATATACCTTGTCCATTAGCAGATGAGAACAGAACAAACAGACCAACCAAGACCACAGTAAACTTCATTGTCAACAGCAAAGCAAGGGCGGAACTGAAGATGTATGAAAGTGACTTAACTCGTTTAATAATAATTTATAGTCTGAGTTTTATGCTTATGCATATCCAGTTAAAACCAATAAAAGAAGGTGTAGAGTTAGTCTGTCACTAAAAAGATATCACATTGAACTGCCATAAATTGCTGTTTCATCTTCCCTCCCCCCCCAAAAAAGAATCAACTTAAAGTTTTGCTAATGTAATGTAGAAAAACAATGTCAATATAAATTAATGACAGTACATAAAGTCACTGCTATTATAGTATCCAGACATTTGGGAGTTGACACATATGAAATGTCAATCCAATAATATTGTGATATATTGATGTTTTGGGAGTTAATATTAAGGTAGATGACATTGTGGACTTGCCTAACTTATTAATTTTTAATATATTTGATGATACCTTGTGGAGTTTAGTTTTTAGTACTGTTTTGTTCAAATGATTTCAATTCAATTCTGCATGTACAAACCATTTACATGAACTGTTAGCTAACATCAATGTTAATAGTTAATACATTTCCTCATAAGCTAATGTTGATATACAAAATCACATGTAGTATTACACATAATTGCATGCTTAATGCTCTTACAGCAGAATATTTGTCAGGCTTCAGTGAAGTGTTTACAACCGAAACAAAGTATATTTTTATAATTTGAGGTTTTTTTCTATCTGGGAGAGAACACATCAAGAATTATCATACTACTCACCTTGAAATGCTTCCCACGATGCCATAAAGCAAGAGACACCAGTAAAGCCAGCTGATGACAATAATGCTAAGAAAAATGAGTGTAATATAGTCTCATTTCTAACTCTATGGATATCAATGGTTGAGTCAGTTGGAGGTTGGGGTATGGAAATGAGACTGTGCATTGATTGGTACTATTACTATATACTTGAAATAATGACTGACATACCCAACGAATGAAGTCATTCAATAACTCTGAAGCTGATAGGAATCAGAATGTTTTGCTGAGCTGGATATATTCCGACATAATGGAATAAAACAAATATACAATATTATAGTTGTATACACTTAGTAAGATATAGACTCTTTTATATGCATATGTCTGTCTACCTTGTCCATTGACAGTTGAAATACTTTGAAAGCCAAGGAGAAACCCCAGATCACAACAAACTATGTCAAGATATGCAGCTTGCAGAAAGTATAATGTGTATTTAAACATCCAAAATACTCTTATTATAGTAGTAGTATTTATATAATAGGTATGTTCAGAATATTTAATATAAGTAATTAATATTAGATATTCTGCTAAACACACGTGTTGATGAAATAATGATAATACTAACATTATTAATAATTATTATTGTGCTCAACAAACAGCCTCAATATCAAAAAAAAGAACTACTACACAACACAATACAGCATAAACTACTATAGTCTAATTTATTAATATATGTCTTTCAATTACTGAGCTCGAGATAGATTGGCATTGAGCTATTGAGGGGATAGGGTGCAGGAGGATAAGCACCAGGTTGTTGTGATGGATATACTTCAGGAGGATAAGCACTGGATTGCTGTGTTGGATACTCTCCAGGAAAATAAGCACCAGGTTTTGCTGTGGTTGGTTCATTTGAGGAGGATAGACACTTGGTTGCTGGGATTGATTCACTTGAGGAGGATAAGCACCAGGTTGCTGTGGTTGATACACTTCACGATGATGGTGTTCCTGGATACAGTGGGGGATAGTTAGCTTGTGAATATCTTGTGGCAGCAGGATAACCTTGCAGAGGATACCCACTGGCAGGATAAGCAGCAGGCAGGCTGAGAATTGGAGGAGGTGCATCAACAGTCATTTTTGTTCAGTATAAGTAATGACAGTAGCAGTGGTGGTAGCAGCAGATGTGCCTCTTACAACACGTAGCCCGAGGTGTATGGCTACCATTACGACAAGCAGCACCAATTCCTACACCCAAACAACAGCATATGCACAGAGGAATGGCAATGACAAGAAACACAGATAAAGATGATGAAACCAATTACTCCTCCCACAATAGCACTAAGATTAGTGCTACCTATACAAATGAATAAATAGAATCATGTACAATGTTTTTGATATCTAAAAGTAATATCATTATCTGCTATGTAATGTATCTTATTATGGGGCACCTCCTCAGCTAACTATATATATATGTATAGTGATTACCGGATCTCTATGTATAAATTGTACATGTATTATTATAGAACACAATATCCTATAATGTTAAACACTATAAACTTACTTGTACTTGAAGTGGCTTTATTATATACATATATTTATATATACAGGGAAAAAAGAGATAAAAATACATATAAGTAACTAGATATAAAAACCCCTCCTATACACTGTTCACTTTGTCCATGCATATATATTAATATTAGAAAATTATATTACAATTATTACATTACAGATACTATAAACCTGCTTGTGCTTAGGAAATAATATTACAATTATTACATTACAGATACTATAAACCTGCTTGTGCTTAGGAAATAATATCACAACTATTACATTACAGATATACTATAAACTTACTTGTACTTGGAGAATCTATATTTTATGTATAGAAGAGATAAGAAAAATGCAAGTAACTAGATAGTAATACATTTCAGTTGTTCACTTTCTCCATGCACATATGTTAATATCACAAAATAATATATGCAACTATTACATTACAGATACTATAAACTTACTTGTACTTGGAGAATCTATATTTTATATATAGAAGAGATAAAACAAAACATGCAAGTAACTGGATACAAATAATCTCCTAGTTGATCATAGACAATATTTATTATATATCCTTATGCACATATATATTTATTCCACAAAATAACATCATAATTATTACATCCTATAAACTTACATGTAGTTGGAGTAGCTATTTATATATAGAAAAGAAATAAGAAAAGAAAATATAAGTAACTAGATACAAAACACCTTCTATCTGTTCATGTGTCCCATGAACATACAACAATACCACAAAATAATATAATAACTGTTATATCTATAAATTTACATGTGTAGTTATATATTATGTATAGGAAAAAAAGATGAGAAAAAAATCAAGTAACCAGACAGTAACCCTTTTTCATTGTTCATTTTGTCCATGCAGATAATATCACAAAATAATCATCATAGTTATTACATTACAGATACTATAAACTCACATGTACTTGGAGTAGCTATATGTTGTATAGGAAAAAGAGAAAAATAAGTATAATAATTGTACTCTATTAGATTTTGGTTATGATGTATAAATGATATGTGCATCATCTTAATTCCTTTTAAACCAGTTTAATTGTTTTTTATTTTATATTATATATATCTTCTAGCTTACTTCCTTGATTACAAGTATTAATTGTAGTATATGGACCACTAGTACGAGAGAGAGAAAACTCTATGGACAAGAGACAAATATAATATGACCATATCTTTTGACCATTTTACTTACCACACTCCAAAGAGACATCCTCACTATGATCACAGTTTATGATATTGAGATGATGGACATCTCTCACAATTAGCAAGACAAATAGTAGATGAACTTGTACATCTAACATTGTCCACCAAATTGGCTGAGTACTGGAGCCTCACTAAAAAAACCTCTCATATAAAACATAAACAATGTCCAGAACCAACAAAATATAATAAATTTGATACAATTGATCTATTCAATATATTGAACAAGTATATGATTTTATTTTAAACATAGCATCTAGTAACATCATTATAAACTCATGAAACTTACTAAATTGATGTGTACTCATAACGAGAATATCTGAATATCCCAGTTGACGACAGGCAACAATTAGCATCAGTTGAACCAAAACTATCATCACACACTGTTCCCCATTGTCCATTACAATAGACCTCAAGACGACCACGATTGGAGTAGTCTCCACCCACAATGCGAAGCTGTCCTGTATAAGGATTGCTGTTCCAGATCTTAGTGGGATATCTAATGACATAAGTATTAACATAACAATATACTTGTATGGTATAAATAACATGTACTTACAGCAAACAACAAAAGCATCATGAGTATTATCATTACAATATGAGGAAATTACAGTGCTATAACTACACTGTAGGAGAACCAGGTAACTACTGGATGAACAGTCAATATCTTCTAGTAACATGGAGCTAGAATCTGTTCCATAACTATATTACAAATACTCAAATAAATATCTTGCTTGTTGAAATGAAGTTTTCACATTAATTTTATACACATTATTGGTACAGGTATAGTTTTGTCTAAATATAGGTTAATTGTATAAATAGCTTTTAAGGAGTCATGTTATATAGTATTCGTTAAGTGCATTTGTTGTTATGTTTAGAATTATACTATACGTTTTCCAGGCCTAGATATTTCTCTGGTATCTATTATTGTTGTCTATAATTTAAAAGGGTGCAAAGCATATAGAAAAAATGTTAACAATGACAAATTAGAATGTTTGTATAACAGTAATATGTATTCTGTAACTTGATAGAGTGCTCTGTACATTAGTATAGATAACTTGATCTGGTCTACGATGTAAACAATTTATGTAGTTCTCTAGAATATACAGATGTTACTACAATGTAAAAGCTCATGAAAATTAAAGCATGACAATGTTGTAATAAATTGGTTGTTTTAACTAATTGATGGTGACTTGGGTTGCATATGTACCTTCAAAGCATATCAATCATTGGAAGACATCAACAACACCTGCTGTTATGACTACTAATTACTATGGAATCAAGAGTTCATATGGTACAATGCTTTGACTTTTTCAGAAAGGGTATGTAATGCGGTTAGAAAGGTTAATTCCATAGTGATGGTCATCCAAGATGATAATATTTTATCGCTAATGACACATAATCTCATAGTTCAACATAATTTAGTACATGAATTGTTAATTAGTATATTAATAATAAAACCTATTTGTGTTTATTAATATCTCATTAATAATAAAAATTGTTTGGTGTTTCTACTAACATCTCATTATGTATTATATATAACTAACTATATATTAGTTAAATTCATTTTTTATTCTTAGTATAATCTAGAATGAAATTTTTATTATGAATATAAAATATTCTTACAGTGTTTGTACTTCCAGCATTACCATACATGGAGAGACACCATAAAGGCAATTGATGACATATCACATTAGCTTCACTGTAGCCGAAAAGAGTGTCATCACAGATGTTACCCCAAGACTTGAACCAAAGAGATTACATAGTAGATCTCCACAATACCAGAGGTATAAGCTTGTGTTGTAGAGTAAACACCATTTCTCATGAGTCGAATTGCTCCATTGCCTAAATACAAAAGATATCACCTTAGACTGGTTATCATTGCTTATATGTAAGTCAGTTACCACTTCACAACATAGTAATGATCATCAATAAAGTAGTTAATTACTTACCTTGTCCGTTAATATTTGAAATGAGACCAAGAATACTAACTAGATTACAATAAAAAACCCATAGTATTATCAGAAACAGGAGCAAGACAGATAAAAAGAGACACTGAACTAAATATACAAAGCAAGAAATGTAGAGTTCACACTATCCTGTCATTAATACAGAGTGTTTACCCTTAAAAGCATATCTATATATAAAGTAACTAAAAAATTAAATAATTTTAAAAATCCATTTAGTGTAGAAAGTGCTTCTGTGTGGTTACTATTAAAGACATACACTTACTACCATTCATACTTTGGGCTTGTTTGAGATGTTGTTACCACCTTCTCTACATTTATTGAATTTTTAAAACTAATTTTCGTTACTTGTTTGTGTTATTTTATTAAATTATAAATTAACTAGAGTATGCTTAGAATGTCTGTTTTCTTTAGTTTGGATGTAGAGTTCATGGTGCTGTTGGTAATCAATGTCCTTGTTCTTAGGCAGACAGCCCTGAATTCATTCTGTTCTATGGTATCAATCATACAACATACAGCATTCCCTCTTCCAATAAACAATCAATTGATTCTTCTCTCCCCATGTTTGCAACCTCGCTATGTACTGCAAAGGTTTTTTGAAAAGAATCCTTCAAGAGACTTTTCTATTAAAAATTAGCTGACTCTTAGGGGAGATCAAAAACACCCTCCCTGTGGAAGAATTTCTTCTAAATTGGTTCCCTTTTTTGTCTCCTTACCCCTTAAAACAGATGATAAAAGATGGAGTCTAGCCACTCACATCAACAAATAGTTTAAAGATAAAATGAATATCAGCTGCTGGTCAACAAAGACTCTGTAAAAACCAGTGCTAATTTCTCTGTCTTCATAGCTGGTAAAGTATCTGTTAAATATAAGAAAGTGATTTAAGGGCGCTGTGTGCTTGTCATGGTCAGAGACAAATTAGGAGAGTCATGTGACAATACTTAAAGTTTTAAATCTAAGTACCCTGCCCACCTGCACCTGCAGATTTAAAGAGGTTTGAGCCTAAGGTCATTTGGACCACCGGCTGAAGTAGAAGGCAAAGAATGTATTTTCTAACCAGTAGAACACTTAGTCACTCAAAGGAGCTTAAGAGCAGATTAACAACTGCTAGAATGATAGCTGTCTTATTCTCTTGCAAGCTCTGTCAGATCTAGTCCTCTTTGATATTATCCCCTCCATCTATTTGTCCACTTTTCTTGGATCCTCCTTAACAGCACTGAAATGGAGCATATGTCCTATTGTTGCTATTTGTACGCATTGCAATTTAGTGGCTGAAGTTGCCATTACAATCTTAATACAGTATATTTCTAGTATAATAATTTAAAACTCTACAAACACTCAATGCTATACCAAAAGACCATATATGCATATGTTGTTTTAGCAAATTATGAAAGTAATACTCACACTAAATGACTTTGACACTTCATATTACCATTGTCATCCATAGATAGCCAACCATGTGATCTTTATAATCTTGTCCAAAATGGACGACACTCACTTCATAAATGTATGCATTTTATTGTTGCTGACAGAAATCTACTTAATCATTGCATCCATGACATAAAGGTATAGTTACAATTTAAACACAATAGTTTCTACTTATAAATGCGAGAAACATGGCTGCTTTCTATGTTCATTTAGTTTGTGTAAGCAATACCTGTAATCATGAAATGATAAGTAAATATCCTTTGAGCTACCTTTTTAAAGTCATCTAGTTTCAACAATTTCTTTCAAAAAAAGAATATATATTTTAGGAAATCAAACTAGAATAAACAAATCATTGTCTTATAGCTACCAGTTTCCAAAAAAGCCAAAATAAGGTATTAACAGTATATTTAAGAAGCTCACACAGAAAGTATCAACAGATTTGTATCTCTACTACTGCTCTAGGAAGTAACCACAGTAGCAGTGGTACTGGGTGTACCTACAACAGTAGTTTGAGGTGTGAAGCGGCTGCTAGAAGCTCCAATCCCACACCCAGAAGCAACATATACACAATGGAACTGTGTATTGCAAGATGATAACTGCACAACAAAATACAATCACAGCAACTATCCCTCCCACTATAGCACCAATTGCAGAAGTAACTATAGAGGTAACAAAGCACTATTAATTATATATTACTTTGTAATTTTAACTTAATCTAAATCAAAATAGAATGAACCATGATAATAATTATATATTTGATGACAAATTTCCTGAGTCAGCATAACCACAATATTAAGTGTAGTATATGGACCATTGGTAGGCAGAACGAGAAAAACTCTTTGGACAAATACAATCCATGATCATACATTTATTAACTATGCTTACCACACTCTAATGAGACATCCTCACTATGACTGCAGTCGTGATACTGAGATGATGGACAACTCTCACAATTAGAAAGACAACTAGTAGATGAACTGTACATCTAACATTGTCCAACCAAATTGGTTGAGAACTGGATCCATCACTAAAAATAGAATTAAAATAAAAATGTTTTTAGCTACATGTGAATGTTCTAATTTGACAGTTTGTCAATTAGAGAGCATTAAAGTATATATTGAAACCACTTTAGATTAGCTGTGGGCTCTCTTGTCAATTGGTATATACAATATGTTGTGTGAACAAATAAAAGTGTGTATTATATTTATTGTGTGCATTCAATATAAACATCGCACACTGGAGCTTGATCTTTTATAATTCTTTGGTCATGCTTAAACAAGCATGAGCAATTTGAAGAGTAAATTTGGTACTAATAAAGAAATAATTTATGAGAGCTTAGGTTTAGGTTTTAAGTTTAGGTGAACTTACCTAAAGTGATTATAATCATAACGAGAGTAGTCTGAATATCCCAGTTTGACGAAGGCAACATTAGCATCAGTTGAATCAAAACTATCCATCACACACTGTTTCCCCACTGTCCATTACAATAGACCTCAAGACGGCCTTGGTTGTGAAAATAAGTCCCACCTTACAATACGAAGCTGTCCTGTTATAAGGATTACTACTCCAGATCTTAGTGGTATCTAAGTAATGATCACATAATAAAATATTATATAGTACAAAACTTACAGCAAAACAACAAAAGCATCATGATCATGATCATTACAATAAGAGGAGATTACAGTACGTACTACATTGTAGTAGAACCAGATAACACTGGATGACAGTCAACTTGTCCATAATGTTAATCAGTGTCTCTTCCAAAACTGTAAAAATATGAAATGTTATGATTTGTATTTAATTTACATTGAATATAAATAAATAATAATAATATATTTATTTTAGACAATTTAGCAAGTAATTGCATTAACTAGTAAAACTCACGGTGAAGTACTTCCAGCATTACCATAACTTGAAACACCATAAAGGCCAGTTAATGACATATCATCATCAGCTTCAGTAGATCCAAAAGAAGTCATCACAGATATTACCACCCCCCCTAAACTCCCCCCCCCCCCCCCACCCCCCCTTCCAAGCTACATACCCCCCCCCCCCCCCCCCCCCCACCCCCCCCCCCCCCCCCCCCCCCCCCCCCCCCCCCCCCCCCCCCCCCCCCCCCCCCCCCCCCCCCCCCCCCGCCCCCCCCCCCCCCCCCCCCCCCCCCCCCCCCCCCCCCCCCCCCCCCCCCCCCCCCCCCCCCCCCCCCCCCCCCCCCCCCCCCCCCCCCCCCCCCCCCCCCCCCCCCCCCCCCCCCCCCCCCCCCCCCCCCCCCCCCCCCCCCCCCCCCCCCCTCCCCCCCCCCCCCCCCCCCCCCCCCCCCCCCCCCCCCCCCCCCCCCCCCCCCCCCCCCCCCCCCCCCCCCCCCCCCCCCCCCCCCCCCCCCCCCCCCCCCCCCCCCCCCCCCCCCCCCCCCCCCCCCCCCCCCCCCCCCCCCCCCCCCCCCCCCCCCCCCCCCCCCCCCCCCCCACCCCCCCCCCCCCCCCCCCCCCCCCCCCCCCCCCCCCCCCCCCCCCCCCCCCCCCCCCCCCCCCCCCCACCTAGATCTCCACTACCCCCCCCCCCCCCCCCCCCCCCCCCCCCCCCCCCCCCCCCCCCCCCCCCCCCCCCCCCAGCCCGATTACCCCAAATGCCCCCCCCCCCCCCCCCCCCCCCCCCCCCCCCCCCCCCCCCCCCCCCTACCCCCCCCCTCTCCACCCCCGAAGTGCTCCTCTCCGCCCCCCCCCCCCCCCCCACCCCCCCCCACCCCGCCCCCCCCCCCCCCCCTCCCCCTCCCCCCCCCCCCCCGCCCCCCCCCCCACCCCCCCCCCCCCCCCCCCCCCCCCCCCCCCCCCCCCCCCCCCCCCCCCCCCCCCCCCCCCCCCCCCCCCCCCCCCCCCCCCCCCCCCCCCCCCCCACCCCCCCCCCCCCCCCCCCCCCCCCCCCCCCCCCCCCCCCCCCCCCCCCCCCCCCCCCCCCCCCCCCCCCACCCCCCCCCCCCCCCCCCCCCCCCCCCCCCCCCCCACCCCCCCCCCCCCCCCCCCCCCCCCCCCCCCCCCCCCCCCCCCCCCCCACCCCCCCCCCCCCCCCCCTCCCCCCCACCCCCCCCCCCCCCCCCCCCCCCCCCCCCCCCCCCCCCCCCCCCACCCCCCCCCCCCCCCCCCCCCCCCCCCCCCCCCCCCCCCCCCCCCCCCCCCCCCCCCCCCCCCCCCCAGTAAGTTCTCACCAGGCCCCCCCCCCCCCCCCCCCCCCCCCCCCCCCCACCCCCCCCCCCCCCCCCCCCCCCCCCCCCCCCCCCCCCCCCCCCCCCCCCCCCCCCCCCCCCCCCCCCCCCCCCCCCCCCCCCCCCCCCCCCCCCCCCCCCCCCCAGGCCCCCCCCCCCCCCCCCCCCCCCCCCCCCTGCCTGTGTGAATACAATATATTTACTGTAACCCCCCCCCCCCCCCCCCCCCCCCCCCCCCCCCCCCCCCCCCCCCCCCCCCCCCCCCCCCCCCCCCCCCCCCCCATGTGTATCCAAAGGCAATAATAAATTTTATCTAACTAGAAAAAGGGTTAATGCCTAAAGTACTACTAAATACTTATTTTCTAAATTTTTAAACGATTTTACCCCGCCCCCCCCCCCGAATTAGAAAACTATAACTACATCTAAAATCTCTATGCACTATTACATATGCATTTAGTTATCTCCAGACCTTATAACTTGACATACTGTAACTTGTCCATTAGCAGATGAGACTACAAAACTAAGAAGACAAACTCAAGACCCATTGAGCTTCATTGTCACCGCATGCCTCTCATAAGCAGAAAACACCTTATTCAAGAAAGCAGCTGAATATGTGTATGTCTGAAATGACCCTGCATGTCGCGGTAATTTTAGTCTCACTAAAATTTGTGTCTCATGGGAAAAATATTGTAGAATGTTTTCACAAATATTGTTTGTCCTACCCACTAAAAATTTATATCCTAGGGCAAACAAATTATGCTGCCATTGTTAATGTCCTAGGATAAAATTAATTTGTTTCTAGGATAATATAAAAATAGAGCAAGGCACTTTTAATTTTAAAATAAAGTGTATTATACACATTGTCCATTACAATAGACCTCAAGACATCCTTGGTTAGAGTATGTCCCACCCACAATACGAAGCTGTCCTGTATAGGGATTGCTGTTCCAGATCTTAGTGGTATCTAATGACATAAGTATTAACATAACAATATACTGTATGGTATAAATAACATGTACTTACAGCAAACAACAAAAGCGTCACGAGTATTATCATTACATATGAGGAAATTACAGTGCTATAACTACACTGTAGGAGAACCAGGTAACTAACTACTGGATGAACTGTCAACATCTTCTAGTAACATGGAGCTAGAATCTGTTCCATAACTATATTACAAATACTCAAATAAATATCTTGCTTGTTGAAATGAAGTTTTTCACATTAATTTTATACACATTATTTGTACAGATATAGTTGTGTCTAAAATATAGGTTAATTGTATATAATAGCTTGTAAGTCAGTTATGTTACATAGTATTCCTTAAGTGCAGTTGTTGTTATGTTTAGAATTATACTATATGTTTTTCCAGGCTTACACATTTCTCTGATATCTAATTTTGTTGTTTAACAATTTAAAAGGTTGCAAGCATATACAAAAATGTTAACAATGATAAATTAGAATGTTTGTATAACAGTCGGACATTCCAATTCCTATTTCCAATTTCAATTAAACGGTTATACGGAGTTTGAATGTCCGTTCTCGGCTTCCCTAAATAATAGACCTACAATATACAAACCAAAATCAGGGACCCAACCCAACTGGAAATATCTCCCTGGCGCTCGATTCTAAAAGACAGCTTGTGGTACTCGCTCTCCGCGTTTTATTACGTTTTATTAAGTAACAAGAAAAGCCTAGAATGCCACACATGCCAAAAATTGAAATAAGAATTAGAAATGGGATTCATTAACTGGTCGTTTGGGATTTTTAATGCGCCAACGTTCGCGGAAGAAATAAGAAATAGGAATTGGAATGTCCGTCTGCGGCTTCTGTACAGTAATATGTATTCTGTACCTTGATAGAGTGCTCTGTACATTAGTATGGATAAACATGATCTGATCTGTGATGTAAACAATTTATGTAGTTCTCTAGAATATATAGATTTTACTACAATGTAAAAGCTCATGAAAATTAAGCAATGACAATGTTATAATAGATTGGTTGTTTTAACTAATTGATAGTGACTTGGGTTGCATATGTACCTACAAAGCATATCAATCACTGAAAAACATCAACAACAACTGCTGTATGATGATTAATTACTATGGAATTTAGAGTTCATGTAGTTCAACACTGTCTCCAATGGAGACTCTCCATACACCCAAAAGAGGTGGTAAAGATGGAGTTTTAGCGACTCAAATCAAGAAACAGTTTAAGGATCATTATTATCACTTGTCTGTACAATATATACCTCTCATTAAAACATGGAATCCCATTCAAATATCTATCACTTCTCACATCATATATCACTATAAAAACTGATTGGTTGATTTAACTGATATATAGTTATATTTGTTGCATGTAAACATCATGTTGTTTTCATTCCTAACATACCATTAGATTGACAGTTTAGTCAATCTGATGGTGTGTTAGAAATGAAAACGATATGACGTTTACTTTACATGCAATCTCTATAACCATATTTTGGTAAATAACCAATCAGTTTTTATAGTGATATAAAACATATATGCATTTATTGTTCTGACAGAGATCTACTTATCATTACATCCGCAGCATAAAACAAGAATTGCAACTTGAAAAAATTTTGCTATTAATATCATGTGAAAAATATGGCTGGAATCTATACTGATAGAGGTGTATAGACAATACCTGTGATCATAAGTGATAAGCAAATATCCTTTGAGCTACATTTTTTAAAGTCATCTAATTTAACAATATTTTTGCAAAAAAGAATATACTATTAGGAAATCAAACTAGAAATAAAACAAATCATTGTCTTTGTATTATAGCTATGAACCAGTTCAAACAACTAAAACATACTAAAAGTATATTAAAATTCACACATATCTCTAATAGTAATTAGAAAAGTATCAAAATGTTTGTATCTTTAATACTGATTAGGAGGGCAAGCATGTTCCCTTGGTTACTTTGGAGGATACAACAGTAGTTTGAGGAGTGGAACGGCTACGAGTAGCTCCA
The DNA here is from genome assembly GCF_016097555.1 of Gigantopelta aegis. NCBI lineage: Eukaryota > Metazoa > Mollusca > Gastropoda > Neomphalida > Peltospiridae > Gigantopelta > Gigantopelta aegis. The sequence continues at coordinate 14,437 of NW_024533718.1, read as the reverse complement.
ATTCCCACACCCAGACAGCACCATATACACCAATGGAACTGTGATTGCAAGAATGACAACAATGCAACAAAGACAATTTGCAGCAATTGTCCCTCCTACTATAGCACCAATTGTAGAGCTGTCTAGAGATAAGAAAACAAAATAGAATTAAAATACATGTAATCAATTATATATGTTTGGTAAGAAAAATTACTTGATGAGTCAGCATATCGACAAGTATCAAGTGTAGCATATGGACCACTGGTAGGAGAATGGGAGAACTCTGTGGATGAATATAGTCATGATTACATTTTATTAACTATGCTACTTACCACACTCCAAAAAGACATCCTCACTATGATCACAGTTATGATATGTATATAATGGAAGCCCTCACAATAAGCAAGACAATTAGTAGATGAACTTGAGCATTGAACATTGTCCCAAAACCAAATTGGCCGAGAACTGGATCCATCACTACTAAAAATATGAATAAGAATAAAATAATTTTTGCTGTATTGATTTGTGTGATTACACCAATCAGTGTATAAACTGCATTATACTAATATTGTTATGAGCAAAAAGAACCAGCTGTCAAATCTGACAGCTGGCATTTACAGAGTACTATTGAAACTACTTTAGGTTAGGCTTAAAGAAATAATTTATGAGAGCTTAAGGTTTAGGGTTTAAGATTTAGGGAGAACTTACTGAAATGAATTGTAACTAGAGTAGTCTGAATAACCCAGTTGACGACAGGCAACATTAGCATCAGTTGAATCAAAACTATCATCACACACTGTTCCCCAGCGTCCACTACAATAGACTTCAAGACGACCATAATTGGAATAATAGTTTCCATCCACAATACGAAGTGTCCTGAATAGGGATTGCTATTCCAGATCTTAGTGGTATCTAAATAATGATCACATAATACAATATTACATAGTACAAAACTTACAGCAATCAACAAAAGCATCACTATTATCATTGTTACAATAGAGGAGTACCAAGACCTATAACTACACTGTAGTAGAACCAGGTAACTACTGGATGAACAGTCAACATTTTTCTAGTAATGTTCGTCTAATGTCTGTTCCATAACTATTTAAAATATAAGATGCTATAGTTTAATGATTTGCATTTAGTTTGTGTTGATTATTAAATAATAATAATAAATAAATTTCATTTTAGACAATTTAGAAGGTAATTTAATTAACTAGTAAACTCACAGTGAAGTACTTCCAGCATTACCATAACTTGAGACACCAGTAAAGGCCAGTTGATGACATATCACATTAGCTTCATTGTAACTAAAAGAAGCATCATCACAGATGTTACCCCAAGTACTACTATAGTAGATCTCCACTATACCAGAAGTATAGTTTTGGGTTGGAGAGGCACGGTTATTTCTTATCAGGACAAGGGCTCCTTTGCCTGTGGGGAATACAATACATTTACTGTAATATGTACTCAAAGCAATAATAAATAAATTTATCTAACTAAAAAAGGTTAATGCCTAATGTACTAATAAGACAACTAATATTTGCTGAATTTTTAACTTGAATTAGAAAACTGTAACTATATTATGCATCATATATATTTATTTATCTCCATAACTTGTAAGCCAGACATACCTTGTCCATTAGCTGATGAGAAAGAACAAGAAGACTAACCAAGACCACAGTAAACTTCATTGTCACCAACAATTAAGCAGCAAATACCTTATTCAAGGGAGGAACTGAAATGTATAATCCATAATAATTTTAGTCCCTTATATGGTTGTTAGCTCAGTTATGTTATTACACCTAATTTAATTATTTAATTAATTACTACAGTTTACAGATAATTAATTACTACAGTTAAATTACTACACTTCCATTATTTTGTCTTGTGATAAAAAGTAATTTGTTTCTAGGTGTTTCTAGATAATACATAAAACAGAGCAAGGGACTTTTTAATTTCTGAAATAAAGTGTATAATACAACACTATATAATTGATGAGGTGAGTATGCAAACATGGCCTAATACTTCATACTCTGTGTGATTTTGCAAAGTATTAAACAATGTGTACATTCATGTTCATAAATATTAAATGAATGATACAAATAGCTCAGAATGTGTGATGTACATGTATATACCCTTGTCCATTAGTAGATTATAACAGAACAAAAAAGAAAACCAAAGCAACCTTTATTGTCAACTGCAGCAGATTGAAAAAAGGCAAAATTTAAAAGTTAAAAGAATAATCAGTTGATTCATTTACACAAATGGGCATGTGTTTTTGAACAAAGAAATATGAATATTATTTCTTTTGTTTGTTAATCAATCATCGTTTAGTGTTTTTTGTTGAATTTGCATTTTTTTAATTACACTAAACCACAACGTCTAATGTGTCCTGTAAAAGATATTATACATTAATATTAAGTAACAACAAAAGCCAAATAAAACTTAGAAATGGCACACATGCTAAGAATGGAAACAGAAATTGGAACTCATCAATTGGGTTATTAATTGGAACTTTCAATTACACAAAGGTGTGTTGAAGAAATAGGAAATAGATTGGAATGTCCCATTCTTGACTTCCATAGACAGACCATCATATTTCTAGTACATGTCATTAAAACTCTTTGTGTTATAACAAAACAATCATACATAATATGATGACAAAAATGAAATTATAAAAGTAATACCTATTCAACAAAATAATTAAGTAATAAACTGCCACTATATATCATGTATAGATAATGAGTCATGTGATCCTTATATCTGTCCAAAAATAGAGAAAGATAAACAATCACACAATAAAGTGAATTTCATTTTTACTGTTAATTATGTAGGCTCTAACATGATTAATCTTTATTTATTTACATCACACACCAAACATCTATGCAAACATTACCTAATACCTCATAAAATATATGTATATGTGTACTTGTTGTTCAGAAGTACCTGTCATTAAATAACAGATGTCTATGTCAACATGACGTAATAATAATAATCTTCATAATATATGTTATTGTTCTGAAGTCTACTAAACCAAACAGACCACACTATATATAAAGCTACAATTACAAAAACATTGATCAATAGAAGCAAATGATTAAATAACGAGCAAATCACAACTATACAAGAAATACAGGGGAATAACTTTTACTAATATTTTTGCTTAGTTTGTTAATGTTCATACACCAGACTAGTACTGTTAAGGAGTATTCCCCCAGAAGGACAGATGGCAGGCTGTTGAGGAGACATGATCATGCAGGAGATAAGCACCAGGTTGCTGAGGTGGATAAGGTTCGGGGGAATAAACAGGTTGTTGAGGCAGATATCCACCTGGTTGCTGTGTATGGAGGGAAAGAAGCAATGGGTTGTTGAGGACGTCTTATGGCAAGACAACCCTGTTTGATGATTGCCAGGATTAGCCTGAGAACATGGAAGAGGTGCATTAGGAACCAGAATTATCCATCATGGTTTCATGTAATAATAACAGAACTAGTGGTAGTAGCAGCAGGTGAATCTCTTACAACAGTAGTCCGAGATCTGCAGTTATCTTCACAAATAATAAAAAAAGTTTAAACTCCATACAATAATATATAATCACAATCCTCAGTCCTCAAACTACAGATTCAGCATCTGTACCTCCTTACACTCTTGTTGCAGCAACTAAAATGGATATTCCTACCTTGGGACAAGACATAGCTCCTCCATATGTTCAGCCTCCTGATGATTATCCTATGTATTGCCAGTGTACACCCTCCACAGCAACAAGATGTTTATCCATATTACTATGATCAACAACCTCTGTAATATCTTGTTCCCCAGCAATATCCACCATATTGTAATCCGATATAACATCACTGTGTAGTATGTATTGTGTTAATGATATAGATATAGTACTTACTAAGTTATCACTTTTGTGATATGTGACAGAATTTTGTGTCCTAATATTAATTTTATTAATCTGTATCATAAATTATTTTACATCTTATCATGAGGATGATACATAATAAATGATATTAATATTGTTAGCTTAATTGTGCATCAAAGCAAATAACCATTAGAACTTTTTTCAATTTGTCTTCATTTAATTCTAAGTCTCTCTCTTTTAACTTGAACAAGTTAACATTTATTGTACTTAGATTGGTGCTCTAGACAGAGCTATCTTGCTGTAAATGTGCACGTCGATAAGCTTCAGGAGAATAAATAGGTTGTTGAGGCAGACATACAACTGATTGATGGGGAGGCAATCAGAAATGGTTCCGGAGGAAGTCCTGGAGCAGGACAACTCTGTTCAGGATTGCCAGGATTAGCAGCTGAAGCCTGAGAACACGGAGGAGGTGCATTAGAAGCAGAATTATCCATCATAGTTTTCAACAGATATAACAAAAAGTAGTGGTATCAGCAGCAGGTGCATGTCTTATCCAAGATCTGCACTTATCTTTACAAATAGTTAAAAGTCTCGTCTGTGTACAAAAAAATAAACCCAGGCAAATGAGAATAAAAGCTATAGTAAAAACTGCAATACAGGCAAATATCACTGTCGAAACAAGATCTTGGTTGAAAGCTGTAACATACAACAAAACTATTATTGTACATTCAAACTACACACACACACACACACACACATGCAGATTCATAAATCATTATATATATATATTCACAAAGCTAATAATGTCCACTTCAACTACGCAGAAGGTCAGTCATCCTATATAAATTGTGTCCTGATACATCATAATATCAAACTAACACACTATAGTGTGTGTGCTCACAATTTACTGACTAGGCAACAACCTACGATCATTTTGTAAGTGGCAGTAAGAAAAGTCAATGTTACACTTTTTAAAAATGAAACCTGAGTCAGACAGGCAGGGGATATATGGGGCATAAAAATGTATTAACCCTTATTTTTGGTTTTCAAGGCCGATGTTTGTTTTCATACTAAATATGTCTCCTCTGTGCTATCAATATGTCAATAACAAACATAGCATCATGTAACTTTGACTTTGTGGAATACGGTAAGCAAGGTGATGTCTGGTGAGCATGGAAAATCAAACTTGAGAATGAAAAGATCCCTACAACCCATTGTTTGCATTCAGGTAATTAATATCCTTTTAAACACACACACAGTGAATGAGCTAGAACTAATAATAAAATACTAAATTAATAATTACACTACTAATTAACAATCATTCATTAAAATAGGTTCATTCTTAACTCCATGGATAGTGGGTCTTAAGGGATGTGAATGAGATTGCTGTGGCATTAGTTGTCAGTATTACAAAGTAAATTACTGACATTAATTATTTATAAGATATACACACAGCAAAAAGAAGACTTAAAAGATAGATACTTTAAAATGAAAGTCACAGTATTTTGCCCAGCTGGGCATAATTGAATCATGACAAGACAAATTTAGTTATATCTAGTAAACAGACTACTATCTAAATGTCATACAACAAACGTCATCTACCTTGTCCATCGATAGTTTGAAATACTATGAGGCCAAGAAAGACAACCAAGATCACAGCAAACTCCATCAAGATAACTCACAGGGCGCAAAGTGATTGATTATGCAAAATTAAGGGCTCTATTCTTATTATTTCCGCAATTGTGTGATTAGGAGAATATCTAGTTTAATTAATAATTATTATTGTGCTCAAATAAAATAAACCAGCTTAATATCAAAGAAAAGAAACTACTACACAACATAATACAGCATAAACTACTATAGTCTAATTTATTAATATAATATGTTTAATATCTTTGAATTACTGAGCTCTAGCTAGAGATAGATCTACTGAGGGGGATAAGGGGCAGAAGGTTAAACACCAGGTGGTTGTGGTGGATACCCTCCAGGAGGATATGCTCCAGGATAGTGTGTAGGATAGCCAGCAAGATTTTCTTGTGAATATCTTATGGCAGAATAACATTGAAGAGGATATCCACTGGCAGGATAAGGAACTGGAAGTTGGGGAGGTGCATTGACAGTCATTTTACTATCAGTAGTAGCAATGACAATAGTGGTGGTGGTAGCAGCAGGTGTACCTTATACAAGAGTGGTCTGAGGTGTGTGTGGCTACCTTCATAACAAACAGAGGAATTTTGGTAGTATTAAATTATTATTAGCACCAAAATATAATGAAATTCCATATTAAAATAATGAGTATATAATAAGGAAGAATACAATAAACACATGTACAGAGTTGATTATATAGCTTACAATACATGATGTAATTAGCTTACAACAAGATATATATATATATATTATATATGTATACAATATCATAATAACGTTAAGTCATGTGTCAAAGTTAACATTATCTTTTATTGAGTATATAAGGTAGCAGAATCTCATTGTAGATGTGCTGTGGCTGGATAATATTCACTAGTAGAATAAGCAGCAGGAGACTGATGAGAATGTGAAGGAGTTTCCTGTTGTTATCCATCAGGTCTGTTTTTAGCAGCAACAGCAATAACTATAAAGTTGTGGTTCTAAGTGTACATATCCCTCTCACAATTACATTTGAATTACCTTTACGATAAGCTGAATAAATCCTTGAATCAAAACAAAAGCAAGCACAACACAAACCACCAACTATAGCAGCAATTGATATTCCAATGATAGAAAGTATATGCTTAATATTATGATTATCTATATGGGAAAGAAGAAACAGTACTCTGTGTACTTTTGCAAAGTATTAAACAATGTGTACATTTTGTTCATAAATAGTAAATGAAATGATACAAATAGTTTAGAATGTGTAAAGTACACGTGTGTATTATAATATACCTTGTCCATTAGTAGATGATAAAAAGAACCAAAAAGAAAACAATAAGAGCTAAAATGACCTTTATTGTCACCTGCAGTAGAGTGACAAAAAGTGGAAATAAGAATTTTAAAAGAATAATCATAATTTGAGCTTTCCTAGTTGATTCATTTACACAAGAATATTATTTCTTTTGTTTGTTAATCAATCATTGTTTTGGTTGTTTTGTTGAATTTGCATTTTTTTTAATTACACTAAACACAACATCTAATGTGTCCTGTAGAAGATATTATATTAATATTAAGTAACAACAAAAGCAAATAAAAATTAGAAATGGCACACATGCTAAGAATGGAAACAGGAATTAGAACTTATCAATTGGGTTATTAATTGGAACCAATTACACAAAGGTGTGTGGAAGAAAAAGGTAGTATGAACTGGGATGTATGTTTTCAGCTTCAATAGTCAGAACCATCATATTTCTAGTACATGTCATTAAAACTCTTTGTGTTATAACAAAAACAACCATACATAATATGTATTACTAAATGAAATTATAAAAGTAATACCTATTCAACAAATAATTAAGTAATAAACTGCCACTATATATCATGTATAGATAATGAGCCTTGTGATCTTTATAGCTTGTCCAAAAAATAGAGAAAGATAAACAATCACACAATAAAGTGAATTTCATTTTTCTGTAATTATATAGGCTTTTAAATGTTTGAGCTTTATTTGTATCATTGATGACATATTGTCCTTGTTAAAATAAAAGTAATGAGTGTAAAGTTGTAAAATTAATTATATATTATTTTCACCATCATTATCACTTGTCTGACCTGTCGTTATAACACAGAAGTCTATGCAAACATAATCTAATACTTCATAGATATATGTGTTTATTCTTCTGACGTCTACTTAACCAAACAGACCACACTATATGTAAAGCTACAATTAAAAATATTGATCAATAGGAGCAAAATGATTACATAATGAGCAAATCACAACTAAGAATTACAGGGGAATAACTACTACTAATATTTTTAATTAGTTTGTTAATGTTCAGACACCAGACTAGTACTGTTGCTGAGGATACCCTCCAGAAGGATAGATGGCAGACTGTTGAGGAGGATATGTTCCTGCAGGAGGATAAGCAACAGGTTGCTGAGGTGGATATGCTTCAGGGGGATAAACAGGTTGTTGAGACGGATATGCACCTGGTTGCTGTGGAGGATAGACACCAGTGGGTTCTTGAGGATATCCTGTGGCAGGATAACCCTGTGGAGGATACCCACTGGTAGGATAAGCAGGTGGAGCCTGAAAATATGGAGGAGGCGCATTAGCAGCAGAATTATCCATTTTGGTTTCAGTAGTAATAACAGCAGCAGTGGTAGTAGCAACAGGTGCACCTCTTACAACAGTAGTCCGAGATCCGCGGCTACCTTCACGACAGGCAGCACCAATTCCCACACCCAAACAACAACATATACACAGTGGAATGACAATGACAAGAATACAGATAAACACAATGAAAGCAATTACTCCTCCCACAATAGCAGCAACTGCAGAGCCAACTGTAAACATAAACAGAGCTATTAATGCTACATTCAAACTACACACACACACATATGCAGGGTCATAAATCAATTATTGTGTTATATATATTCACAAAGCTAATATACGTCTACTTCAACTACACAGAAGGTGAGTGATCATACATCATAATATCAAACTAAACACTATTGTGTGTGCTCACAATTTACTGACTTGGCAACAACCTATGATCATTTACAAGTGACAATATACAAAGTCAATGTTATACTTTTTAAAATGAAACTTGAGTCACTTAACAGGCAGAGAAGATTTGGACCATAAAATGTTTTAACCCCTATTTCTGACTTTCAAGGTTAGACTATATGTTTCAGACTAAAACATCTCCTTTGTGCTAACAATACATCTATGACATGAAATAGTATGACAGCTAGAGCTTTGACTTTGTGGGATGTGGTAAAAGGGGTGCTATCTGGTGAGCCTGGAAAAGTCATGCTCAAGAATAAACAAGATGTAATAAATAAATAAGATGTAATTGTCTGGTAATCAATAACTTTATTAAAAACATGAACATACAGTGAATGATCTAGAACTAATAATAATATACTAAATTAACAATTATAACTGCTAATTAATAATTAAGTGCTAACCTGATGATGAATCAGCATAGCGACAAGTATCAAGTGTAGCATATGGACCACTGGTACGAGAAAGAGAAAACTCTGTGGGCAAATACTGTCATGGTCTCACATTTATTAATTATGCTACTCACCACACTCCAAAGAGATATCTTCACTATGACTACAGTCATGATATTGAGATGATGGACAACTCTCACAATAAGCAAGACAACTAGTAGATGAACTTGAGCATTGAACATTGTCCAACCAAATTGGCTGAGAACTGGATCCATCACTAAAGATAACCACAAGAAATAAAAGCATTTTGTTTTATTAAATCCATATGCATTAATTAGTGCTTAAACTGGATTACCATCATTGCTGTTATGGATAAAAGTAAAAAGCATTTGAAAATGGGACAGTTAGAGCAATAGGGAAAGTTGTTATTAAATTCATGCAAAAATGTTATCTTTCAGGAAGCCCAATAAGACAATCCAATCTTCAGACTTGAACCAACAGAACAGTCCAGACTTTGGGCCACATACTTCAATGCTTAATCTTTAGGGTTTCAGACTTAGAGTAAACTTACTAAATTGAAGTATAATCATAACGAGAATAGTCTGATACCCCAGTTGACGACAGGCACATTAGCATCAGTTAAACCAAAACTATCATCACACACTGTTCCCCACTGTCCATTACAATAGACCTCAAGACGTCCTTGGTTAGAATAAGTCCCACCCACAATACGAAGTTGTCCTGAATAGGGATTACTATTCCAGATCTTAGTGTTATCTAAATAACACATTGACATTGTATGATACTTGTAAATGATCTTAAAACTTACAACAAACAACAAAAGCATCACGAGTATTATCATTACAAGTTGAAGAGATTATAGTGCTGTAAACTACACTGTAGCAGAACCAGGTAACTACTGGATGAACAGTCAACATCATCTAATAATGTTGATCTGGTGTCTGTTCCATAACTGTAAAAAGGATTCGAATGACAACATTAAGATATCATTACAGATCAGTATGTTAATAAGTTATAGTAAAACATGTTTGTCATCTTGATCTTACTTAAAAGTATTGATATTTATAGTAAAGGATTTATATTTCATTTTAGTATTATTAAAGATGCCTTGTCTAATCTAGACTTGTTCAGTATTAGTTCTAGCACTGTTTTTAATTAAATTCTATTCTTTATAAGTAAACTCAATTAACTCATAGACACTAACAATGTACTAATAATGTTAATATCCTTATTAAATTATGTTGATACAACATCACAGTGTATACTGATGTGTAGGAGTACAGATAACGTAACATTCAACAGATTATGTTACAGAATTTAGTACCAATGGAATGTGTTTACATTAGACTAGATAACATAACCATGTGTTATAATAATTGGAAATATTTTATTGGGAGAGAGTAAAGTCAAGAAGAGTTTTCACCTTGAAGTACTTCCAGTATTACCATAACTTGAGACACCAGTAAAGGCCAATTGACGACATATCACATTAGCTTCATTGTAACTAAATGAAGTATCATCACAGATGTTACCCCAACTACTACCATAATAGATCTCCACTATACCAGAGGTATAGGCTTGTGTTGGCGAGAATGCACCATTTCTAATCAGACGAAGTGTTCCAGTACCTGAGTAGAGAGATCTTTAGGTTTATAAACCATTCATTAAAATAGGCTCATTCTTAACTCCGTGGATAGTGGGTCTTAAGGGATGTGAATGAGATTGCTGTGGCATTATTTTGTCATTATTACAAAGTAAATTACTGACATTAATTATTTTATAAGATATATACACAGCAAAGAGAAACTTAAAAGATACTTTAAAATGAAAGTCACAGTGTTTTGCCCAGCTGGGGCATAATTGAATCATGACAAGACAAATTTAGTTATATCTAGTAAACAGACTACTATCTAAATGTCATACAACAAACGTCATCTACCTTGTCCATCGACAGTTGAAATACTATGAAGGCCAAGAAAGACAACCAAGATCACAACGAACTCCCATCAAAATAACTCACAGGAAGTGAACAGCGCAAACGTGATTGATTATGCAAAATTAATAGACCTATTTTATTATTTCCGCAATAGGTGTGTTTAGCAGAATATATTAATCAACACTTTGTTCAAACAACCAGCTCAAAATCATACTAATATACAACACACTACAACATAAACTGCTATAGTCCTACTTTACTAATATAAATGTTAAATATTTTTGAATTACTAAGCTGGAGATATATGGGCATTGAGTTACTGAGGGGGATAAGGTGCAGGAGGATAAGCACCAAGTTGTTGTGGTGGATACTCTCCAAATAGGATATGTTCCTGGATACTGTGAAGGATAGAGAGCGAGGGTTTCTTGTGAATATCTTGTGCAGGATAGCCTTACAGAGGGTAAGAGGCTGAGAAGTTGGTAGAGGTGCATCGACAGTCATTTTGCTATCAGTAGTAGCATTGACAGTAGTGGTGGTGGTAGCAGCAGATGTACCTTATACAAGAGTGGTCTGAGTGTGCGGCTACCTTCATGACACACAGAGGAATATTGGTAGTACTAAAATATTATTAGCACCAAATATAATGAAAATTCCATATTAAAATAATGAGTATATAATAAGCAAGAATACAATAAACACATGTACAGAGTTGATTATATAGCTTACAATACATGATGTAATTAGCTTACAACAAGATATATATATATTATATATGTGTAACAATATCATAATAACATTAAGTCATGTGTCAAAGTTAACATTATCTTTTATTGAGTATATAAGGTAGCAGAATCTCATTGTAGATGTGCTGTGCCTGGATAATATTCACTAGTAGAATAGCAGGCAGGAGACTGATGAGAATGTGAAGGAGTTGCCTGTTTGTTCTCCATCAGGTCTGTTTTTAGCAGCAAGAGCAATAACTAAAGTTGTGGTTCTAAGTGTACATGTCCCTCTCACAATTACATTTGAATTACCTTTACGATAAGCTGATAAATCCTTGAACCAACACAACAGCAAGTACAACACAAACCACCAGCTATAGCAGCAATTGATATTCCAATGATAGAAAGTATATGCTTAATATTATGATTATTTTATAGGAAAGAAGAAACAGTACTCTGTGTGCTTTTTTGCAAAGTATTAACAATGTGTACATTATGTTCATAAATAGTAAATGAAATGATACAAATAGTTCAGAATGTGTATGTACATGTGTGTATTATAATATACCTTGTCCATTAGTAGATTATAACAGAATCAAAAAGAAACAATCAGAGCTAAAATGACCTTTATTGTCACCTACAGCAGAGTGACAAAAGGTGGAAATAAGAATTTTAAAGAAATAACCACAATTTTAGCTTTCCTAGTTTATTCATTTACACAAGTGGGGGTATGTTGAACAAAAGTCATCTAGTTTAACAATTTTTTTTCAAAAAAGAATATACTATTAGGAAATCAAACTAGAATAAACAAATCATTGTTTTTGTATTATTGCTACGAACCAGTTCAATAACAACTAAACATACTAAAAATGTATATTAAAATTCACACATATCTCTAATAGTATTAAAAAGTATCAAAATGTTTGTATCTTTAATACTGATTAGGAGGGCAAGCATGTTCCCTTGGTTACTTTGGAGGATACAACAGTAGTTTGAGGAGTGGAACGGCTACGAGTAGCTCCAATCCCACACCCAGACAGCAACATATACAAAATGGAACTGTGATTGCAAGAATGATAATTGTGCAACAAAAGACAATTGCACAATTGTCCCTCCTACTATAGCACCAATTGTAGAGCTGTCTGGAACTAAGGAGATAAGAAAAAAAAATATAAATTATATATTATTTTTAATTTACTTTAGTCAACCATCAAAATAGAATTAAAATACATGTAATCAATTATATATGTTTGATAAGAAATTACTTGATGAGTCAGCATATCGACAAGTATCAAGTGTAGTATATGGTCCACTGGTATGAGAATGGGAGAACTCTGTGGATAAATATGGTCATAATTACATTATAACTAAGCTACTTACCACACTCCAAAGAGACATCTTCATTATGTTCGCAGTTAGTATATTGACATGATGGACAACTCTTACAATAAGCAAGGCAACTAGTAGATGAACTTGAGCAGAAAAACGTCACTCAACCAATTGGCTTATAACTAGGTCCATCACTAAAAAATATGAATAAAAATAAAAGTGTTTTTTCTGTATTGATTTGTATGACTACATCAATCAGTGTATATACTGGATTATTCTATCAATGCCGTTATGAGCAAAAGACCTAGCTGTCAAACTGACAGCTGGCAATTTACAGAGCATTATTGAAACTATTTTAGGTTAGCTGTGGGCTTCCTTGTCAATAGGCATATATGTATGATGTGTGAATTATATAAAGTTGTGTATTATAATTTAGTAGCCTATAATGCAAAACATCATAACACTGGAGCTTGCCCCTTGTCATAACTTTCCCTCATCCATAAACAAATAGAGACTACTGAAGAGTGTATTTGGTACTAATAAAGAAAATAATTTATGAGAGCCTTAAGGTTTAGGGTTTAAGGCTTAGGGTGAGCTTACTATACTGATGTGTAAATCATAACGAGAATAGTTTGAATATCCCAGTTGACGACAGGCAACAATAGCATCAATTGAACCAAAACTATTATCACACACTGTTCCCCAGTATCCATTACAAAAGACCTCAAGACGTCCACGATTAGAGTAGTCTCCACCCACATACGAAGCTGGTCCTGAATAGGGATAGCTGCTACTTACAGATCTTAGTGGTATCTAAATAATGATCACATAATACAATATTATATAGTACAAAACTTACAGTTCAAACAACAAAAACATCACGATCATCATGATTACATAAGAGGAGATTACAGTGCTGTAACTACATTGTAGTAGAACCAGGTAGCTACTGGATAAAAACAGTCAACATCTTCTAATAAGGTTTTCTCTATTGTCTGTTCCAAAATCCATAACTGCATAAATATAGGATGTTATAGTTTAATGATTTGCATTTAGTTTGTGTTGATTATTAAATAAAATAATTATATTTTATTTTAACAATTTAAAAATGCAGTTTGCATTAACTAGTAAACTCACAGTGAAGCATAACCATAACTGGAAGCTCCAGTAAGGCCAATTGATGACATATCACATCAGCTTCAGTAGACCCAAAAGAAGAGTCATCGCAGATATTACCCCAAATACCACTATAGTAGATCTCCACTATACCAGAAGTATAGGCTTGGGTTGCGGAGTAAGCATTATTTCTTATTAGGCGAAGTGCTCCTCTGCCTGTGTGGAATACAATATATTTACTGTAAATGTATACTCAAAGGCAATAATAAATTTTTCTAACTAAAAAGGGTTTAATGCCTAATGTACTACTAAGACACTAATATTTGCTGAATTTTTAACTTGAATTAGAAAACTGCAACTATATTATGCCATTCA